>NW_027665007.1:0-22254 GCF_963921795.1 Nannobrachium achirus
GGGTCAACTTTTGCCTGTTATCTCTCCTATGATACCAACGTCAATACAGCATGGAATTTAATAATGTGGACAAAATCTTATCCAATGATAACAAAGTTAAATCTCATCAAATGGTGGTCTGTGGCCCAAATGCTGATAATGAAAAGGCTTGAAAACCAATGTTATACAACATCTGAAATCCCCCTCCTACTGCCTTGATAGGCTTTTTTCAAATATGTCTCACTGTCCACAGATCATTGTACAAATTGTCAACACATCTCTTTCCCCAGAATCATCAGGACCAGTGCTTCCCAAATGGTGTGCCAATTCCAGGGGTGCCGTGGGATTTTGTTACAACCACCCTTTGTTATTGCAATATGTAAGGGATAACGTCTGGCCGAGCGTCCGTTATCGAGAAATAATAGTCCCGACAGCCTGATAACCCCCGAGGTGAAGTTATCTTAGGGGGGGAAAACAGCTAAACTAGCCGCCATTCATATGAACTTTAACCCATTCAGGCCTAGAATTATTGAATGCTTTAACCAGTGAAAAATAGCAGATATACAAGCTCACAGCGCGGCACCGAGTGCCGCGCTGCGAGCTTGTAGATCTGCTATTTTTGAAAAAGTCGTGAAGATGTGTGCAAATCTGTGAATATATGTATTTTTAAAGCGAACATTTGTAACTCAAATTTTGCTTCTGGGTGGTCACTGGAACTAAATATTTTGAGATGGGGGTCCGTGGCCAAATACATATCATTTTGGGGATCCTTCACATGAAAAGGTTTGAGAACCACTGACATAGTAGTCTCTCAAGAACAGACTAACTGAGCTACAGTTCAGTGAAAAGGACCTTTTCTTTGACGATGGCGATTGCTGACATAGAAACATAGGTTTTTCAAAAAACCTAGAAGGATTCAAAAGACACTTATAGAATCGGGTCAAAATTCTAATTTTCATGATTTTTCTAAAATAGCAGATCTACAAGCTCACAGCGCGGCACTCGGTGCCGCGCCGTCAGACCACCGCGTCCGCCTCGCCTCGCCGAGACACTTTCAATGAGGTCTCCCGTGTCCTTCTACGAGCAGCGGTTGGGGAGTTACATGCTAGACTCCTCCAGTGTAAACACTGCAGTGTACTTCCTGAAGGCGTGTTTCCTAAACCCACCAGAGAGCCCGGCAGTGTATGTTCTGCGCTGTGATTGGCCGGCAGTGTATAACCCTCGCTGTGATTGGCCGGTAGTGTGATGACGCAATTTTTCCGCGAAAACCGGTCCCGGGCAGGGATCATAGAAAACATATAAAGAGAAGGCTTTAGAAGCTGAAAATAACGGAGTGGGGGTTCTAAAACTTTAGCGATTTAACAGCTAGGACCATTTTAAGATTTGTTTTATAAAAAAAGTTACACGGTATAACTTTAAAGCATAAAATAATGATACACAATAATGTGTACCCGTTCTAAATGGGTTTTAAAGTCTCTTCCTATATCGCCTCAGCATGCAAACCGGATACTATGCCCTTGGGATAAACGGGGAGGAACGGAGGCCATGACCATGACAGGTGTGTCTTGAGATTTTGACTTGTCCTTTTGTGTCCAAGGCAGTCACTAATTAACAACTAGGCCCATATCAAATCTCCTAAAAGCTTTTTTTCAAAGCCATCAACTTTCCAGTGGCGTCAGTTCAGCAAAAGCTAGGGTATGGCAAAGATGGGAGTCCTCATGGAAAAGAGGCATTACATTTTGTATTACACGCTTCTAGCGCGAGGCGCTGTGAGCATGTAGATCTGCTATTTTCACAATGTCTGAAAAAAAAAAATGAAAAAAAGAAACGTGTTTTGTCAGTTTTTTACACAGGTTTTATACGGTTTCTTGGGCTGGATATGGCAGCCTGGAATGGTTGTTCAAGTGTAGCTAAACTTGGCATGTTAGTAAACGTCCCACAATTAACAATAATGCATTGCACCTGTGCAGCTGACCTGCGGAACCTGAGAATATACCATTTTGTCAAGACTAGCCCTTACCCGTTCAAAGATATGAGCTCCGAAATGATGTGCAGTGTGTGGGTTATGGGATGTGCACTGTGCACACAGTATATGAGGGATGGAAAGTAACTTTAACTGGTGCTTGCATGCTAATATGTAGGAGCATCAATGTAAGAAATACCCGTTCCATTTAACAGCTACAGAGATACTGTGTACCGATCTGCATGATTTTTGGACAACATCTGTAACAGGGCCAGAAACCCCCCCCCCCCCCCCCCCCCCCCCGCCCGCCCGCCCGCCCGCCTGCACACACACACACACACAACCCCCCCCCCCACCCCCCCGTGTGTGTGTGTGTGTGTGGGTTTGTGTGTGATTGTGCATGGCCTGAACAACAGCGCCCCTCCCTTAACATGTGTGGTCACAAAAGGTACTGTAGGCTAAATAGATATAGATACACCATAAAAATGCTAATATACAGTATATGATTTGTGAAAGTGACAAACGGGCTTCACAGTTATGTTAGGTGTGTTCATATGCTAATGGTGATGCGATTTCAGATCAATTGCTCCAGCCACTGAGGAGAAACGCTGTTTCAGACAGACAGACAGACAGACAGACAGACAGACAGACAGACACTCACTCACTCACTCACTCACTCACTCACTCAGACAGACAGACATTCGCAAAATTATAGTATAGATGGGGAGAATACAAGTGTGGAGAATATAATTATAATACGTTGTTAAAGTGACCATTTTGTTACATTTTGCATTTGTAGTTATTTTACTGTAATTTAACAACATAATAACCAGCACAGATAGACAAAGAGACATTCATGGATTTATATTTATTTATAACTTTTATTTCCCCCCCTTCACAGCTGCATACCCCTGCCATAACTAATTGACGCCCCTGCAACTTTTATCAACTGAACAACGTCTTGGCACCAAACAATGGCTTTGATATCTTCTGCGACGCGTTGTGTGGCTTTTAGATCTGCTATTTTCGGAGCACGACACCAAAAATAGCATATTTAAGTTGGATGAATCGTTCCTCCTTTCTGCAACAATGACAGTGCTGTCTGTTTGCAACAGACCAAAAATAGTGCCATACAGGTTGTGTTATATTTGGTTGCGATGCAATTTGGGGGACTGAGGGGATTTGTGTCTTTTATATTAACTTGAATCACAGAAGTTTCTGTGTGTGTAGTTATGATGGAGAAAGCAATGAATGCATATATTTAAAAAAATAAGATTGGTTTGAAGCTTTTCACATCAGAGAATGAGTGTTTTGATAGATGCCCTCCAGTTGATGTCTTTCCTCTAATTATACTTATACTTATTTCTTTAAAGAAATCCTATTTCTCTCTTCCATTTGGCTCGTCTTTCATCTGAAGCCATTTCTCTTCCTCTTGTGGTTGTTTGTTCTCCTTTTTCTGGTTCACTTTTCCCCGTTTGTCTCTAGTCTCATAATTTTTCTTCAGAAGCTCAATTTCTTTTAGGCCCCGCTATCAAATTCCTCAAGCTGTGCGTCTGTACTTTAACGTTGAATCTCCTCATCTTTCTGTAACCTTAGTAAGGTTATCCATTTCCGTTGCTGATTAAATCTACAGTATGATTGTGTTTTTAGGCACAATTCATTTTCCTACCTTCAATGTCCAACCTGATTGCCAGAGAAAGCATTACCACTGTGCGTTCCTGCAAAGTGCAAGAAGTTTTGAATCCCTGAATGTTGCTGGACCATAATTGACTCAATTCTCGATTTTTTAAATTAGAAATGTTTGCCTTAGTTTTGTTTTATGTGTCTAAAGAGTAAACATTACTCTAATACAGGGGTTTTCAAAGTGGGTGACGGGTGATGGCAGTCCAGGGGTGCCGCGAGATAATAAGATAATAATTTTAATTTATTTGGACACTTAAAAAAGATATTTAGTATAATTTTAAACTTGAAGTATAAAGTTATTTTCAGTCAGTTCTAACCAAATTGGCTATTATCTCAACGTTTTCCTCTCAACATAATCGCTAGAATATGCTATAAATATAAGGTGCTGGGAGTGAAAATTATGAATATCGTCTCTGTCTGTCAAAAAACCTTGTATCTCCAAGTTTCAAATGTGTATGTTTTTAGTCAAATAAAAGCCCTACTTCATCATACAAAAGTGTCACACAAGTAGTGAAAATAGTAGATCTACAAGCACACAACGCCTCGCATCGCGAGGCATTGTGTGCTTGTAGATCGGCTATTTTCACTATTTTAAAATAATAACACAAAAAGAGAAGGTTTTGGACATACAATGTTTCCACCCGACAACGATGATATAATTGAGGGGTGCCTCGGATGAAAAAAAATATCATGGGGTGCCCTGAGACAAAAAAGTTTGGGAACCCCTGCTCTAATAGACCCCCAGGTGTGGTTATAAAATGCAAATATGTCTTCCCTGTGTATTTTTTGTTTCTTCCTGATAGCTGAAAGCCTCTGAGTCAATGCTTCCTTCTATACATGAGGAGTACAAGCCGCTTCTTTTCACCTGACAGGGGAAAGTTTCCCCGGCTGGACGTAGCACGTGGAAGGAACAAATTATTCCCACGAGTTCCTTCCCCCTCCATCAGGTGCCCCGGCTGGCCAAGGGGAGACAGTATAGAGACCCAGATTATTGCATGTTTTTTGTGAGGGTACCTACCCTATAGGGACACAGGGAGAACATGCAAACTCCACACAGAAAGGCCCTTTTGCCAACCCCACCTTTGGTATGGGCACTGATGACGCGGAGGACAGAAAACGCCCACAGCCCCCACAGCGACCTCAGAGGGAATCGGAAAAAAGATCTTCCTCCTAGTTTAATCATAATATCTGATGATCACAGCATCACGGGGGGAAAAAATCACAGCATCCTGTCCTTAAACTAACCGTAAACCTAATCATGAATCTATCCCTAACCCGAAAACCTAGCCTGGCCGGGTGCCAGCCTGTTCGCTCCGTTCCGCGATTTGTTTTGTTTTGCTACCGAAGCGAAAACCTAACCCTTTGGCTGAAACTTTTAACGTTGACATGCAGTGTGTCAGTCAGTAAATTTGTGCAGCAACAGGGTCTGTCCTCTTCCATCAGCGAGTGAGTGACATTCACTTACAGTTCACGTTCGTGACTGCCTTTATCCATGCTGTCCCCTGTACTACTTTACCATGTCCATAATCACATGAAACGCAGCGTCCATATTCTGGTCATGTCCTAAATAATAGGCAAACATTCTGTGAAAACAGATGATCTACAGCTTTGTCTAAAACAAATTGAATATTGTGGAAAAGTCAGACAGAAAATGGGGATGACAAAAAATGTTATTCTGGATATTTTCCTCCTGTATAGAAAGTTGATGGGAGCCCAACTTGATTTGGCCGCTGTGGCGACCCCGAAGGTCGCAAACTCGGGCGCCCTAGCTAAATCATTAGCATGCTCTGGGCTACATCTGTACAAAATTTGGCGCTTTAACCTCTTGAACCCCATTGCCCCCGCCGGCGGGGGCAAAAGGTGTTGACCTCTGAACAGCTGTCAATAAATGTCAATAAATCAATAGAGACCAAATAAAAGTGTAATTTCATTGTTGATTATTGTTACAGTGGTCCTACAGTATAGTAATCAGCTGCCATTGTACTTTTCAGCCATACATTACTCATATTACAGTATTATTACTACTTATTGTTACTCGTTTTTATCATTTTTCACCCTATACTTTAACATTACTAATATTACAGCACTACTCTCACTAAAACATCTGTAGAGTTTACATAGTTTGGAATATATTCATACAATTTTGCCTATCAATTGATGACACCTTGGTGAACAATTTCTCTATTCAATATTTATGTTTTCAATGAGGTCTTGAGGCTCATTCACTATTCAGAAGGCACATTTTCCATAGGCGGAGGTCTTTTTCAATCCTCTTTTCCTAGCTAAATAATCACAGCAGGACAATTTGGTAAGAGAAATGTGATGTTTTACACTGCATTTGTGAATTTTCAGGGGTTAGCTGACATTTGGTGGGACAAGATTAGCCACAATCATTGTAGTTTTGTGTCCACAACTGTTCCAATTTGGGCATGCATTTTAGGCGGATTTTTCCCCTGGACCCCCCTGGGGCTTGACAAATTTGCACGAAATTAGCATTTGCTCCCCTTAAGGCCCCACACTATATGCAGAGTAACGAGTAACTAAAGTTTTCAAATAAATGTAGTGGAGTAAAAGTAGTACAATATTGGGATCCGAGATGTAGTGGAGTAGACATAAAGGTATTTGGAAATTGGAAATACTCAAGTAAAGTACAGATACCTCAAAATTGTACTTGTGCTTAAAGGACAACTTTGTTTTTTTACAACAAGGGTTCATATTTTAGATTGTAATTAGAGAAAAGAAAAAGTGAGTGTTAAAATGTTTTCATTTGCTTCGTTCTATTGTTTTATTGCGTTTACCGTGCTAAAATGTGGAGCATGCGTACGCATTGGGTCATGTGTAAATATGTCTTTTTAGACACAATAAGCCAGCAGTTTCTTTATTGCTATTTACAGTAACACTTCTAGCCCCCATAAGTCACATCCAACCATGAAAGGTTGCGTTGTATCTTGGGAATGGGCTTATTGTGTGGAACATGACATATTTAGCCACTTGTACGCATGCCCCCAACCACTGAAATAAGAATCTCTAAAACAATAGAAAGAAGTAAATGAAATCATTTTAACACTCATCTTGTATATTCTTTAATTACAATCTAAAATATGAACCCTTGTTGTAAAAAACTAAAGTTGTCCTTTATGTAGTTAGTTACTTTACAACACTGGTCGTGTTTGATACCACTTCGCACAGCAACACACGTTTGGGGGATTGTAGATTGGCTATTTTCAGCTAAGAGATTGGTATAGAGGGAGAAAAAGAGAGGAATACATTACAAAACCCCAGGGGACACAGTCAGTCAGTGAATTATATAGGGTTTAAGTGTGTTACGGTGTCTCTAACTTGCCGGTCTCTCTCTCTGACATGTGTCCAGTCAACTGACTCTAGGATTTCGGGTTGTCATGTTTGATTGTGTTCCGTCTCTGTGTCACACCGACCTGAAAATTATTCTCCTATTCAGCTGATTTCCCAGTGTTCTCCACTCCAGTCGGTTCTGCATTTTGATTAGAGTTTGTTCATTTTCCTCCCCTTAGCCTACTGAGTTATGCTCAGTTCATTTGCTTTTCAAATGGGTTTGTTGGCTTTGGCACAGGATCAGGACTTAATCATTAGACGCTGATACATAAATTAAATGTATCTGTCGGTTTACTTAATTGGGCCTCCAAACACTGATCTTTTGTCATAGCTTTACTATCTATCTATTCATTTACCGAATGTCTGTCTGTCCTGTTGTCTGATGTCCGTCTACTCTGACATCATAGTCACAGACTGGCCTGGACATGGAACACCATATATGTGCATCAAAGAGAGCCATACAGACAGGGCAATATATGGAGATGACTTTCACTGCTTCGAACGTTAACGCTCGTCCCAATTCTGACGACGGCGCAAAGCCAATACGAACGCTCGTTCTTTTACCTTGTTTGAGCACTTTAAGCTGATGAGGGGTCGTGCGGGTGTGTACAGTAAAAACATCTCCCGTAATGCTGCTCTCAAATTTCCACCACATGCACGCATCAATGGAGTCCCAAATCACTTCCTGGCTGTATTCTGTGGACCTGATCTATAAAATGCATTTCTACGCTCTGAACGACGGAAAGAGGGGAGGGCCATTTCACATTCATTCCTTGCATAGGGCTTCCCCCTGCCGTCAGTTTGGCTACAGTTATTATACTTATGTGTCCATTGAAAACGATTGTTTGGAAATAATCCATAGATAATTTTCTATAACATCGCAAAGGTAAGCTACTTTTTGATGGCACCAGCACAAATAAATAATTCTACCACTTTTTCTAGTCACGTGTTCAAATACTGGATTGTGATTGGCTTAAAACAGTAGTAAATGAGGCCACAATAGCCGGAATGTGTGAAATGCCCGGATGTACATGCAAATGAGGCACATTTCCGAGATCAATACGCGATGAACGCATCCGGGGACTTCAGGAGGGAGTCGGAACCCATGGTCGGAACACCTTTCCCCCCACCAACAAATGACGGTCGCAGCCGTCCTATGTTTACTAACGTGCGTACTATCGTCGCCGATTTATTTGGATCCAATGCAATCCACCAACTTTAAAGCCCCTTTTCTCTGAACCTATGCCTTTCTGGAAGCGAACAGCCTCTATTTACGGCCGGAACGGTGCTTTTAACTGACGTTAGCTTAGCTGTAAGCTAGACATCTGTCTCAGCAGCGACCGAGTATTTCCCGGTGAATCTGTGCGCAAAGGTGGGGGCTTGGGAGTGTGCACCACTGACTATTGCGGATGATGATGAGGTTATAGTATAGCTTAGCTTTTATGTATTGAAAATGAGAGGCACTCTTGCCGATTTAGTAAGAGACTCGTCTCCAATTGCAAGATATTTAAAAGTTATTTGGGGCCATGATGATGATGATGATATCCTTTTCTTCCCACAACTAAGGATTTTATATTGTCTGTGTTATTGTTTACAACCACTGAACCACAATTATTCACGTGTGGCAAGATTCACTCGTTTTTAGTAGGCTATATAGTGTAGGCTTAGAAGAAGCCTTTTCAGAAGTTAATTTAATGTTTTCCATTTAATGATTTCCTTTATCCTCATCTAATCTTGCGCTAATGCACCGTATGCACGCTGTTTAAAGGCCGTGTAGGCTTTTCAGAAGTTAATTGAATGTTTTCCATTTGCGCTAATGCACGCAACTGTTTTCGCCAAGTTTATATTATTATTATTTTAGTTGTTTCTCATAAGCTCGCAACCCTCCTTGCCCATCGGCCCCCACCTTTGCGCACAGATTCACCGGGAAATACTCGGTCGCGTCTCAGCATGGAGTTGGCGCCATCTGGTGGTGAGTAGAAGATGTTGTTTGTGGCACTATTTGTTGTTATGGCGGAAGTTTTATAGGCAATAATGATTGTAACTTAAGATCCTTGCAAGTTACAACTATGTGTTTTCTTTCATGTATATGGGAAAAAGTGGTAGAAAAGCTATTTACCACTCGGGGTCGGACATTATGCTCTGATAATGTCCTGTGTTAGGGGGTTATCGGACTCGGCTTCGCCTCGTCCGATCACCCCCTAACACAGGACATTATCAGAGCATAATGTCCTCTCACTCGGGGTAAATTGCTTACATATAAATATGGCAGTAGAACTGTTGATGACATCAGGGATCTCCATATATGGCCATAACGTGTGGTTGCCCTAACAGGTCATCATCTGGGAATGCCAGTACACATAACCCAAACTCTTCTGCACATAAATCGGAGCACATATGTTTGAACAGGAAAGGACTAGTTGACCTAATTGGTTAAATTCATTACAATACATTTTATTTCATTATTAGTATTCACACAGTAGGCGAGACCAGAGTCTGATTTTCCCCGGGGTTGGCTGTTCCTCGCTGTTTTGCTGAAGTGAAAAGGTCTCAACTCACAGGCTTGCACGTGGATGTTTGTGGAAAGTGACATCTTGGCACTTGGTCAAGTGGCCGTATTTGACAATTTGGTAGTGAGGAGTTGTTGCCACCAGTGTGCCTGCCGCAAATGTATCAAAAAATATGAATACAATACAAATATAATACAAAATGTTTTACACTGAATTGTGTATGGGCCCTAATGTAGTGCTTGCACTGTTTACGTTTTCCTCATCACAAAGATACTGTACATAAAGGGTGATACATAAGTGATAAGCGTGGATCTCTGGTTACTGGTGCAATGGGAGCCGTCTGAAATCCCTCAGTCTATTCTCACTCCTTCAGCTGCATTACACAGATGTCAAACTTCCTATTAGTTGGGAGCCTGGGACTTATCTTTGTTAACATTAGTTTTCTTCATTGTGCTTTTGTCTGGATATATGGTTTTGTTGCTCTGGCTCCATACAGTGGGCGTTAGCTGACTCTAAACCCTCATCAGTAACTTTGCATTTCACTCGCAGAACGCTTATTATTGCTGTAAGCTTCATTTTACAGACGCATGGAGTGCAACTCACATTTGCAATGGAGCAGACTAGAATATAATTCACTTCACTTTATTCACTCATGGTTTTCAACTGCATAGAGCAGTGGTTCTCAACCATTTCAAGCTGCGACCCCCAAAATGATCATATTTTAACTGGGGACCCAACCCCTCACCCTGACAAGCACTAAGAGTTGAGGCATTACATTTTGTATAACACGGTTCTATTGTGAAAATAGCAGATCTACATGCTCACAAGCGTTGGGAGCATGTAGATCAGCTATTTTCACAATTTCTGTTTAATTTGTCATTTTAGAGGTATTAAAAAGTCCTTAAATTGTCACTTTAGAAATGTGAAGATACCCTCTATACACTTAAACTTTACGTTGGTTTGTTTACTGTTGAGAGATAAAATACATGATTAACATTAAGTTAATCATCTGCCCCACATATGTTACAGAAAGATGTCAAATCCTTAGTTCTGAGACGCTCAACACCTCCCACACTTCAGTTATGCTACAGTCCTTGACTATTTTATTTTGTGACTCTTTTTGTTGAAAAATCCTTTCAATTCGACAAATTACTCTCCTCTGAAAGGTGAGAAAGTTTTGAATCATTATATCACAGAATGCTTCAAACAACACGCCACAGCGAGAGGCACTGGTGACCTTGTTAAATCAGCAGAATTATCAAGTGTCATCATTACAAAATGAAATATTTGAATTGAACAACACACCCACTCTGACGAGGTGAAAGCAAAACTCACAAGTGAATTCATCACACAAGTTATTGTATACCAATTAGCAGGTTTCAAGTTTATGTGTTGGCGTTTTGGGCTACTGTATTGTTGCGACCATAGGTTAACTATGAAAACTGTCACATCTTGTCCATAGATCCGCATCTCTTTAACGCCTCAATGTCTATAGCTGCTGACCTGTTGTGACATCACATTATGACATCACATTCCGCCCTTGTCCCTTGTATGCCCATATATATATGGAGATCCCTGATGTCATCAATATTAAGTCCATATAGCTTGGAATGCCCATATATGGACATATTGTGTGAGTCTCATGTGGTCTATAACATAAGACATCTATTATGTCAGACGTCAGTCATATCCATTTTGTCCACATTTTGGTCCAACTTAAACAAGCAATTGCAACTCGAATCACACTTGCAAATGAATTCCGTCCTACGCAACCTCACCAGTAAGACGCCTAAGGGCATTTAACATTACCGTATATATTTTTTAAATATGTTCTTAAATTCCAGCTGTCTGTCTATTCATCCATTTTTTAAGCTTAATTCATTGTTAGTTTATGCAGGACACAAGAGTCCTGCCCCGCCCAGCTGTAATCAGCTGTCAGTCAGCTCTTTTCCCATTCCTCATTCACATATCAGCTGGTCATTACGTGAACACTGTCATACTCCAATCAAAGCTCTCATTCAGTAGGGGAGGCTCCTTTAAATAGGATTGCTTTCTCTACTATGCTTGTTTATCCGAAGCCTCGGCAGGGCCAGATCTAGGCATATAGGCAAGGGGGGCAATGCCCCCCTAAATGCCCTGTCTGCCCCACCAAACATGATGGCATGCAAAAATCTAAAATTTCAAAAATATTAAACTATTTGAAATATTATGCTACAACTAGGTAGATGGATAGATAAACTGATAAGATATTAGAGAGAGAGATAGATAAGTGTAAGACCTGTTGTTTGCATTGCGTGTTATAAGTGTGCCAAAATGCTTTGTTTTCTATGCATTTTGTGTGTTTTAGGGGGTTTGCCCCCACATTTTTGTGACTCCCCCTATCGTTCGTTCCTGCCCCACCTAGTGCTAAAGGCTAGATCCGGCCCTGAGCCTCGGATACTCGCTGCTAGCTGCCTCCTTCACCCCAGCCTCCACTTTGATCAGTCGGGCTATAAGCTCAAATACTTGTGATTATGTTTGATTAAGTTACGTGTCAAAAAGCATGCACAGAATTTAGGGAACATCTCCGAACGCAGAACCCTTCAAGCGCCAAAATAAACTGTATTCCATTTATGCAATTAATGGTTAAACCTACTTTGATGTGAGTGTTCCTGACTAAACCTCTAACTCATAACTGCATGTGTACTACTAGGGCATTCACGAATAGTGATTTTTAGTATTCGAATTATTCGACCTCAAAGTACTCGAATAGTCGAATATTCGACAGGACTGGCCAAATTGTCAAATATTAAGTAAGCAAGAGGCGAACATTGTGAAAATAGCAGATCTACATGCTCACAACGCCTCGCGTTGCGAGGCGTTGTGAGCATCTAGATCTGCTATTTTCACAATATTTATCTGCGGAACCGAGTCACATTAAATGCAATACCTACAATTCCAAGTGCTTGTCAGGGTGGGGGTTCGAATATTCGAATATTTGGTGAATGCCCTAATGTGTACTAATAGATAACATGCTAAAAAAGGGGAACCCTAATCAGAGAAAAGAAAAGAAAAGAAGATATAGTTTAAGATCCGCCTGCACTAGAGGAATGAATCTGTCACAGAGGAAAATCTTTTTGGGCTTTAGAAACGGAGCCGTTTCATTGCCTTTTTAAGATGCACTCACTGACACGGCCACATCCTTTAAAGTGAAGCGAGCAGGGCGGTGCAGTAGTTCAGCCAGGCTGCTGCTGTCAAACCACAGTATGTTCCGTGTCAAAGGTGTGTATCTTCACCACCTGCTTCCGTCCAGGGAGGGCGGTGTAAACACATTGCACTATATGTTCTGCAGCCTGCAACAAGACGTCCGACAAAGCACATCGCACCCTAACAGAGTCCCGAGGGACCTGCTTTCTGTAGCCTACTGCGCAGCAAAAAACGTTGTTTAACATTTAGGCCTAGAATTATTGAATGCTTTAACCAGTGAAAAATAGCAGATATACAAGCTCACAAGCTGCGAGCTTGTAGATCGGCCATTTTTTGAAAAAAGTCGTGAAAATGTGTGCAAATCTTTGAATATTATGTATTTTCAAAGCGAATGTTTGTAACTCAGATTTTGCTTCTGGGGGGGGTCCCTGGAACTAAATATTTTGAGATGCGGGGATTTTGATAGTAGATCTACAAGCTGTGAGCTTGATATTTTTTAATAGTTAAAATATAAAATAATGGTTAAAGTCGTTCAAATCTAAAGTGACACAGATTTGCGTTCAGGCCTAGCTAAATGGCTTTAACCACTCAAAACGCGGTGTAGGCAGGCTAGATACTCCGTTATATTTAAAACAGGGGAAATGACAGATCTACGCAATGACGCAAGCTGGTGTGTGACGCATTGTGAGCTTATAAATCAATTTCACTTTTTTTTAGGGTACTTTTTTCATATTCAAAATTTCAATACAACAATGCACTGAAATGAAAACGTAGGCTACTTCTTAATTTGTGCTTTTGGATAGGCCTACTTGAGTATATATATTCTATTATATATGTCCACCACAGACAAAAGCTGGAAAGCTGTGCTTGTGTGCTCAATCCAGGGGATCCCTGCCCCTGCCACCAACACACAGTTAAATCTCTGAGTTAAAAGCTCAATATGTGTGTGTGCATTCTGCATTTACGGTTGTGGTTTCTGAATATTGATGAGTGATACAGACTGCAGCAAAGGTTACATGTCATGTTTTCCTCAGATGGTGTGATGACGTCTCATCACGCAACTACAACACCAGAGGCAGCACTAATCATGTTCAACCCAGATTTGGCAGTGAAAAAGGCTCAAATTCGTTCTCCTGCTATACCACTAACATCTCCTACAAAGGAGTAGGAGAAGTAAATCCCTAACCTCCTTCAAAATCGGTATGAAAAGTCATCTACAGTCGGCTGCCACTCGAAACTTGTAAATAGACCACATATTACTCACCTTCCATTTTCCACTGTAAATATCAGCCTTTTCTGTTTATTTTATTTACCTTTATTTTTTCTGCTTTTGTAATTGATGTTATCCTATGCAAAGTATGTGTTCTATCCGTCTGTCTTTCAATGTTATATGAGATACAATGTTATGGTTCCTAATAAGACAAAAAGCTTACTAGGATCTCCTTTTAGTTGACCTTGTACCAGTGATTTTGTACAGTCATGAAACTGTACTTTTTCCTATGCAACCTGAACCTTCTAATAAATCCTTCAATCAATCAATCAATCAATGGCTGGAGTGGGAAAGATAGTAGTGAATACAAAATAACGCTCGCATTAGAGGCTCCAAGCATATTTTAACAACTCGAGAGGACCTTTACCAACTGAATACTGTACATCTTAGGCCAAGGGTCTTCAACAGGGGGTCCGGGACCCCCTCCTCAGAGTTACTACAGGGGGTCCTCCAAATCTTAGATAGCCGATCTACAAGCTCACAACGCCTCGCAGCGCGAAGCGTTGTGAGCTTGTAGATCGGCTATTTTCGGCAAAGAGGTTTGGTGTAGAGGGGAAAAAGAGCTGACTAAGCACTGAGTGAAAGAAGGTCACGTCGATAAAGTATTGACGGTTCAAGTGACGTGAATCCAAAATACACTGATGATCGTGCTGTCAAACGATGAAACTACATGGAATCTATGAAAAGGCTGTGGGGGTCCCTGCTTCATCTCTCTATCAATGGGGTCCTTGGCCTGAAAACGTTGAAGACCACTGTATTAGACTTTAGGCATTTAGGTGATGCAGCTGGTAGTGTCACGTGCTTATTATCCAGCAACTTAGAATGAGAGCACAGGCGGCTGTGTCTCACGTAGCACAGGCTACATCTCTGCTTTGTGGATTGCAATGGAATTTATTTTGTCAGTTACTGCATGGTCACTTTAATCCAGTGGTCCTCAAACCTTTTCATGTCAAGGACCCCCAACTTGACACTTATTAGCCCGCGGACACTATCATTTGAAAAGATAAGCCAAGGAAACCCCATTAGAGAATTAGAGATTTTTGCGGCTCTAGCAGTGATTCCCAAACATTTTCACTTCAAGGACCCCCAGGTTGACATGCATTAGGCTACGGACCCCCATTTAATGGCATTTTTATCTCTGACCCCAATTGTTTTGTAAAATCAATGTTAATTTAACTCGGAGCGTGTACAAATTTGTACAATCTCTGAGGTCTGTAACTCTCCCTCTCGGAGTTACATACGCATAAGGGCCCATTTGCTTCCTAACCTAACCAAAACTATTACTATCATCAGGAGTTTAACGCTGGTTATCTCAGCCTTGCTGAATGACCAGTTGTCCGGGTAATGACAATAATGTTTGTTCTGCTTAAGCTGTACCTCCTTTTATGAGTTGGTCAATATACTGGGTTAAATATGTTTGCCTGGACACAGAAGGGCATTCTAGGGTTGAACCTTGAACAAATTGCAACACAAACTCTTTCAACTTTTTTTGTTTCATAAATATGTTAGTAATAACATATCAAAAGTCCTAAGAAATCTGGAACATAGTGAAGTGCGGAACATAAGTTGGGCTCCCATCGACTTTCTATATAGGAGGAAAATACCCAGAAAAAAGATCTGCTTTAAGTAGGATGTGAGGGGTCTAACTAGGGGTTTGTCATGATGCTGAATCCATTGCAAGCATTTGTTTTGCACAAAAAACATTCCTTGGCCCCAGAAAACGCCCACAAAACTGATGAAAAGTGATGACTCATTCACTTTTCATCAGTTTCATCATGGCAAACCCCTAGTTAGACCCCTCACATCCTACTTAAAGCAGATCTTTTTTCTGGGTATTTTCCTCCTGTATAGAAAGTCGATGGGAGCCCAACTTATGTTCCACCACTTCACTATGTTCCACCACTTGGATTTCTTAGGACTTTTGATATGTTATTACTAACATATTTATGAAACAAAAAAAGTTGAAAGAGTTTGTGTTGCAATTTGTTCAAGGTTGGCCCTTTTTTTTTCTTAGATTGCCTGTACTATAAAGAAAGAAAGAAAGAAAGAAAGAAAGAAAGAAAGAAAAGAGAGAAAAAAAAACATTATTGCATCAAAAGTAATCAAGAAACTATACTAGAAATGTTGTGCAAAAATGTTTAAAATAGCCATAGATCTGCTGTTTTCACAATATTTGTACGTGGAACCAAGTCAAACTAAATTGAATGCCTCGACTCTCATTTTTCGATGAACTGAATACACTAGACCCCAATGGCAACACGCCATAGTGCTTTCTTGGGTTTGACCCTTTTTGCATTATTTTGTATAGAAGTGTAGGCTACTCGTGCAAACTGTTAAACTTTAACAGTGATTGATTACTTTAACAGTTAAAGTAATCAATCAATCGATCAATAGTGGCCTAGTACTGTAGCTCAGCCAAGGACACAATGTTTCCGCCTCTGTCAGAAAGGTAACCAGGCCTTCCACTGCCGAGTCAGCAGCAGCCAGGAGGATATCTCAGAAAGTTATGAAGGGATTTGTACATCTCTGTGGAGAGCTGGTCAAGAGCCAAGCAACGATGGATTAACTTCTCAAAGCTGATTGGCCAGAAATGAGCATATAACGCCAAGTGGCGTCAGTTCAGAAAAAGCTAAGGTAAGGCAACATGACTGGTGTCTTGCACGCGCGCCATGTTGCCATACCTTAGCAACTGGCATGATACGTTTCTACAGTTTCTAGGGCTGGATATGGCAGCCTGGAACGGTTGTTCAAGTGCAGCTAAACGTGGCATGTTAGTAAATGTGCCACAATTAACAATAATGCATTGCACCTGTAGCTGACCTGCGGAACCTGGGCATATACCATTTTATCAAGATGGGGAGAATACAAGTCTGGAGAATATAATTATAATACCTTGTTAAAGTGACCATTTTGTTAAATGTTGCATTTGTAGTTATTTTGCTGTAATTTAACAACATAATAACCAGAACAGATAGACAAAGAGACATTCATGGATTTATATTTAAAAGTAACTTTTATTTCCCTCCCTGGACCCAGGGTATGGCAGCTGCATACCCCTGCCATACCCAATTGACGCCCCTGATAACACCACAAACCCGAAGGGGTTTTCTCTCCTACTTGTGCAATAAAACAGATTCAGATTCCGCGACCTAGGAGGTGGCAAACCCTATGCAGTGAATTACCATGTGCACTAGTCTTTGAAAACACAAAAACAACCCTAATCCAATCCTATGCCTAACAATCTGTTGGGGGGCAGTGGTTCAGGGGTAGAGTGGCCGGTAGAGAGGCCAGATGGAAGACCGCAAGGTTCCCAGTTCGATCCCAGGCTCCCCCAGAGTTAGTGTTGCAGTGTCCTTGAGCAACACTCTAAACCCCTTGCTCAGAGCCAGAGGTGCAGGTTGGTGCCTTGCATGGTTTCCTTCGCCGTGTGTGTGTGTGTGTGTGTGTGTGTGTGTGTGTGTGTGTGTGTGTGTGTGTGTGTGTGTGTGTGTGTGTGTGTGTGTGTGTGTGTGTGTGTGTGTGTGTGTGTGTGTGTGTGTGCAAAAAGCGCTTTGGAATAAAGTGCTATATAAATGCACAATTTTTATTGCGACCATAGGTCGCAGTCACATCTTTCCGTATCTCTTATACATAGGTGACATCACATCACCTATGTAAAAGTCCGTATTCCCTAGAATCCCTTTTATGCCCATATATGAATCGATGTCATCGATATACATCACTGGCCAGATGGCCAAGACATGGCCCATATCTGTGTAGCTGGTTCAGATAGGGATCTCCATGTATGGGCATAAAAGGGATTGTATGTTGTGATGTCATCATTGTCATGGGAACCACTCTAACAGATTCCCTTTTATGCCCATATATGGAGATCCCTGATGTCATCAATATTAAGTCCATATCTAACAGGAATTCATATGGGAATGCCCATATATGGAGGAAGACAGCCCATATCTGTGTGGCTGGTTCAGACAGGGATCTCCATGTATGCATAAAAGTGATGTACCATATACTGTACAGTACATGGATCTCCATATGGGTACCAGAGGTCTCCATATATGGGTAACTAGTCTGATATATATCACTGGCCAGATAAGGGCGAGGTCGCATGTTGCCCAGAGGCGTCTTTAATACTAGTATGTATTGATTGTGGACCTGGAGCTTCTACAGTTCATTGAACAATTTAGGCTTATGTTGTTATACATTCCATGAGATGATAATAAGCACTTACTTATCACACTTTAGCAGCAGGCTCCTTTCCTACACAACTACAACTTGATGTGTTGTCACAATCTAGCCACCAGGTGGCATTGTTACTCCAAAACAATAATTTAACATGGTCTGAGAAGTCCATATTAATTTCAATCCCAAATTAATTGCAAGCACATTTAGTTCTTTAGGCAGGTGGACAGTAATACAGTCAAAACATTGTTATTCATATAGCTGCACCAGTGGTGGAAATTAAGTACAATTACTCAATTACTGTACCATTTTGAGATTATTATTTTTTTCTTTAGTGGAATATACTGTATCCAATACTTTTACTTCTACTCCATTACATCTCAGAGGCAAATATTGTACTTTTTAGTCCACTACAATTATTTGAAAACTTTAGTTATTAGTTACTTTGTAAAACATGGGAGATTAACCACTTCAGAGACCTATATGTACACTTGCGACGCATTGTGAGCTTGCAGATCTGCTGTAACTTTTGATGGCTATCATTTTTGTACATTTTAAATACTGGTACTAAGTAGAATTCTTCCACCAGTGAGCTGCACACAGTTGGTAGGCTATCCAGACCAGTACACACACCAAGGTTATTATAGTAAACGAAAACTAACTAAAAAACGAAAACTAGAATGAAAAAACATTTTAGTTAACTGAAATAAAAATAAAAACTAAGCTTTTTAAAAAAACGAAAACTAACTGAAACGATATTGTGTGTTTACAAAACTAACTAAAATAAAATAAAATTATAGAGAAAATCTCCTTAGTTTTCGTCTTTTGTCTTTTGTGGAAATAAAAAATAAAAAACACCAGATGGTGAGGTCAAAGAGAGAATTTGTATGTCTCAACATTCCTGCCACTCTCAACAATATGATGTTTTGTTGATTTTCTTTATTAGACAATACTTTTTCCGGAGCTTTTTTAATCTCACCCCTGACAAATACCGTAAAAGACTAAAACTAACACTAAAACGAATAAAAACTAAACTAAAACTAAGCATTTTCAAAAAATAGAAACGAAACGAAACTAGCAACCTCACTTTAAAAACGAATTAAAACTAAACTGTAATTGAAAACAAAACCTCAAAACTAATAAAAATAAAAACTAATGGAAAAATCCAAAACTATTATAACCTTGACACACACACACACACACACACACACACACACACACACACACACACACACACACACACACACACACACACACACACACACACACACACACACACACACACACACACACACACACACACACACACACACACACACACACACACACACAGAGAGAGAGAGAGAGAGATCAATCCCACCCAATCAACTTGTGATAGACATTTATGCAAATCCTTCACGCTTTTACTTCTACTCCACTACATCTCAAAGGCAAATATTATAGTTTTACTCCACTACAATTTTTGACAACTTTATTACTAGTTACTTTATAGATTTTGATTATTATTACAGAACATTACTACATTAATCAGCCCAATAGTGTGTGCCAACAGTGACGCAATTGTAGTCCTTAGCGGCCATATTTTGGGTCAAAACACAGGTGTTTCAATTGTTTGATTGCATAGAACTAATGCTCTACTCCAATCAGAACACCTGTGTAAGGCTGTGTTGACCCAAGAAATGGCCGCTCTAAGAACCACATTTGGCACACCCTATATGCATTTCGGCCTTGGAAAATAGATTAATATATATGTACATTTGAAAACTTCAAATGGGACATTCTGTATAATGACTACTTTTACTTTTGGTACTAAGTACAAGTACATGTTGATGCAGATACCTTTGTGCTTTTACTCAAGCACATTTTGAATTCTGGACATTAACTTGCAACAGAGCATTTCCATATTGCAGTATTATACTTTGACTTAAAGGAGAATTCCATGGTAAATCGCCTTTTTACCTTGTTTTCTTTTTATTTCGTCTCCAAAAAAACTGGTCCAGGTGTTTTTTTTTATCCAAAAAAGCGTTATTGTCCATTTCGGCAGAGCCGCGACAACCTTATACAGCACACAACGGCAGCAGTGGGCATTACGCAAAACCGCTTATTTCCGTGGCATTACAATCCACTTTTTCGCTATACTTCTCTGCTGTTAATAAACACACAGACGAGATAACATACATAAGTATCTCCATGGTTACTTCTTCTTTCTATCCATTCTGCCGTAAAACGTTTCACTCGCGTTGGAAATCTTGTCTCGCGAGACAAGATTTAGAACATGACTGAATCGCTTTACGGCCAATTCACAACAATGACGTAAGCCTGGAATGCAATGTTATTGCTACTTGAGGGGCGATATGAGTTGAAAAGGTGGATTTTAAAGTGATGGAAATAAGCGGTTTTGCGTAATGCTTTTTTGGATTATAGAAAAAAAAACACCTGGACCAGTTTTTTGGAGACTAAATAACAAGAAAATAAGATAAAAAAGCGATTTACCACGGAATTCTCCTTTAAAGGGGAAGACCACCCATTTTCAATATTGTAACTGTGTCATTAATATACCTTAGAGGAGTTGGGTAGAAATAGAAAAAAAGTTCCCCCACTTCTGTGTTGCCTAGAACTGGAGGATTGATTTTGGGGTTTGTATTGTAAAGTACAACTTGATGACATCACACATTGTACTTTACAATACAAACCCCAAAATCAATCCTCCAGTTCTTGGCAACACAGAAGGGGGGGAACATTTTTTCTATTTCCACACAACTCCTCTAAGGTATATTAATGACATAGTTCAATATTGAAAATGGGTGGTCTATAATTGAGTACTTCTTAGATATGTTGGCGGTTCTGCATGGGGATCTAACCTGTGGCCTTTGAGCTCATAAACACAGTTCAGTTCAACCCACATAATCCTATAAGTCAGTCTATAAAACAAACGTGTATCTTTACACATAGTCCTTCAGGACTACTGATTTACCAGTGTGTGTGTGTGTGTGTGTGTGTGTGTGTGTGTGTGTGTGTGTGTGTGTGTGTGTGTGTGTGTGTGTGTGTGTGTAAGCCAAGGCTGTACCAGGCCAGGGGTTCATGTAACCCATATTAATCAAGGCGCTATCTGCAGTGACATCGGTTGCACACGAATCAATCTATCTGCAATGTAAAGCTGTCAGCGTAGGGCTGTGCGCTACTGTATCCGCTCGCAGCCAGGGGGGAGGGGGGGGGAGGGGGGGAGGGGGGGAGGGGGGAGAGTGGGACTGAGTTACTAGGGTCCAAGGTGGAGGGGCCCTTAATTATTTTATACTTTAGCTATTGAAAAATAGCAAGCTCACAGCGCCTGTGAGCTTGTAGATCTGCTATTTTTGAAAAGTCGTGAAATGTGTGCAAATCTTTTGAAAATGTTTTACTTCTGGGGGGGTCCCTGGAACTAACTATTTTGAGATGGGGGTCTGTGGCCAAATACATATCATTTTGGAGGTCCTTCACATGAACAAGTTTGAGCACCACTGACATAGAAACATTTGATTTGAAACATTCAAGACTTTTCTCGATCTTTCAAAAAAATAGCAGATCTACAAGCTCGCAGCGCGCACTGTGAGCTTGTATATATCTGCTATGTTTCAATAGTTAAAGCACAAAATAATGCGTAATAATTAAACCCCCTCCTCCTATGAAGAACATTCATGGGGCCATTGGGGGGCCCCGGGCCCCGCAGTGAATCCTTGTACCCAGGGCCCAGATTTTGGTTGCGATCCACCCCTGCTCGCAGCACGTACGCTGGCGTCTGATCAGATCGGGGATCGTGCTGATCAGATCGAGACCACGTGTACGGTTGGTACCCCTCTAGCCTTGACTCGGGGGAGCGCTGACAAATGCGGGGTGGCACGGCCCCCACAACAAGCTGCGCACTCAGCAGGGGTGATTATTACATTTAACCCTCTAAGGCCCAAAAATAGAAATACTTGAAATAAAAAAATGAAAAAATCAGATGGTGTTGTAGGAGTCTTTAATCAGAGGAAAATTTAATTTAAAAAAAAAATGTTTTTGTAAGGTTGCCATAAATCATAAATTGTAAATCATGCTCTAATTTACATATGGGGGATATTTTTCACAATAATAACATATGTACATGTTCTAGA
>NW_027665006.1:0-18353 GCF_963921795.1 Nannobrachium achirus
CCAATACAAACTCGGGAAACTCGGGGTTGGCACCATATGTGTTAATGACACAGTTCAATATTGAAAATGGGTGGTCTTCCCCTTTAAGTAAGGAATACGAGTACTTTTCCACCAATGAATACGACCGAAACGCTGTGATTCCCCATTGAAACTTATTTTGTTTTTGCATTTGAAGGCAGAGTTTTTTTCTTATTCTGTTTACCGGACCATTGTTTGGTCTCTCCTCGACGCACCTGTCGCTTTTGTAGGTGTGAAGTGTAACGGAGGTGATCCCAACCTCCGCCACACTCACCCCCCTTTGACCTCCTCCTACGGGGAAGCCTGGATCCGGGTCACAGCACCCATGTAACGGAGGTGATCCGAACCTCCCCAACCAGCTTCGAACCCGGGTCTTCCACGTGAAAGTCCAATATCTTAACTATTACTCCAAAGGGATATCCCTATGGCACAAGGGCAGATACTAGACTTTTGAGGCTTCAGGCTGGGGCTGCGACTCTCTCCGCCACAAAAGAGTCTCTTGTTTCACGTGTATTTGTTCCAAAAAAGAGAAGGACAAACAATCCAAGCCAAAGCTGCCGTTTCATCTTAATTAAATTTCCCTCTTTTTCACCCCGTGTCCTCTCTTCATCTCTCCTTTGTGCCCCGTTTCTGCCCGCGCTCCAAGCAGGGGCGTCACAAGGGGGGGAAAAGTGGGACTGAGTTAATAGGACCCAAGGTGGAGGGGGGGCCTTAGTTATTTTATATACTTTATCTATTGAAAAATAGCAGATATACAAGCTCACAGCTTGTAGATCTGCTATTATTGAAGTCGTGAAAATGTGTGCAAATCTTTGAATATATTTGTTTTATAAGCAAACATTTTGTAACTAAAATTTTGATTCTGGGGGGGTCCCTGGAACTAAATATTTTGAGATGGGGGGTCCGTGGCCAAATACACATCATTTCACCTGAAAAGGTTTGAGCACCACTGACATAGAAACATAGTTTTTTTTTTCAAAATAAAAGAAAATATTCAGACTCCGCACACATTTTCAAGATTTTTCAAAAATAGCAGATCTGCTATTTTTCAATAGTTAAAGCACAAAATGTGAGTGAATCCTTGTACCCAGGGCCCAGAATTTGGATGCGACCAGGGGCGTCACAAGGGGTAGGAAAGTGGGACTGAGTTACTGGGGCCCAAGGTGGAGGGGCCCTAATAACTTTATCTATTGAAAAATAGCAGATATACAAGCTCACAGCGCGGCACCGGGTGCCGCACTGCGAGCTTGTAGATCTGCTATTTTTGAAAAGTTGTGAAAATGTGTGAAAATCTTTGAATATATATATATATATTTTTAAGCGAACATTTCTAACTCAAATTTTGCTTCTGGGGGGTCCCTGGAACTAAATATTTTGAGATCGGGGTCCGTGGCCAAATACATATCATCTTGGGGGTCCTTGACATAGGTTTCTTGCACACATTTTCACGATTTTTCAAAAATAGCAGATATACAAGCTCGCAGCGCGGCACTCGGTGCCGCGCTGTGAGCTTGTATATCTGCTATTTTTCAATAGTTAACATTCATGGGGGGGCCCGCAGTGAATCCTTGTACCCGGGGCCCAGAATTTGGTGCGACGCCCCTGGCGACACCCCTGCCCGCGCTCCAAGTGTCACCAGGACGTGGGCACATGGAAAGACATCTGGTGCCGCCCTCGCCCGCCGACACGCACGCATACAAAACCCCTCCCAGCGTGCCTGGGTTCGGGGCCTGGCCGCCCGCCAGAGCCATGCAGCCAGCAGCGCTCGCTATAGCTAAGTGCCGCGGCGCCAGTCAAGTGCCCGCTCAGCTGCGCTGCTGCTGCTCACGCTACGGCGATGCCACCTACGCTCACGCACATCCTCGTGTGTGTGTGTGTGTGTGTGTGTGTGTGTGTGTGTGTGTGTGTGTGTGTGCGCGCGCGCGCGTGCGTGCACACAAACACAAACACACACACACACACACACACGCAGACACGCACAAAGGATAGACATCAAACGTCAGCACATACACGTGCATACAGTATACCTTAAAAGGGATAGAAATGCGCCTGGGCCTAGCGGTCCATGCAGGCGCATACCACATACTAGGCTATGATGCTGGTGTCGCCGGTTCGATTCCCGATCTGGACGACCTTTGCCACGTGTCATTCCCCATCTCTCTCCCCATTTCCTGTCAGTCTACTATCCTCCAAATAAAGGCATAAAAAGCCCCAAAAACTAATCGTAAAAAAAAAAGAAACACATACCGGTATAAGCATGAGCACAGACACGCACGCGCGCTGCGCGCGCACACACACACACACACACACACAAAGAAAATGTAAATACACTCACACACTGACAGCGAGACAAGAAGCCTTCGCCTCTCGCACACACGCACACGCACACGCACACGCACACAATATTGTCTCCTTTGATTCTTTGAAATGTACATAATCGTGCTCGCACACACGCACACACACATAACATTGCCAGTCCAACTCTCTATTTTACGCTGTTGGATATACAAAAAAATGAATAAATGCTGAGATAATCCAAGGTCAGGGAAGGGGGAGGTGTTTGAGAGAGAGAGAGAGAGAGAGAGAGAGAGAGAGAGAGAGAGAGAGAGAGAAGAGAGAGAGAGAGAGAGAGAGAGAGAGAGGAGGGGGGGGGGGGGGGGGTGGTAATTGATAAAAGTGGCCATGGGTTCAACCTTGTCTAGTAAAGTAACTCTAACCTTGGAGTCAAACAGATTAAATTAAAGTGTTTTCTACTTGGAGACTAAATAGGAGAGGAGAGGAGAGGAGAGGAGAGGAGAGGAGAGGAGAGGAGAGGAGAGGAGAGGAGAGGAGATTGATATCTCTGTCTGTCTGTCTGTACATCCAACAGATAACATACTGTATATTTTGTGCGACGAGTAGTGTGTCACTGATCGTG
Source organism: Nannobrachium achirus (assembly GCF_963921795.1). NCBI lineage: Eukaryota > Metazoa > Chordata > Actinopteri > Myctophiformes > Myctophidae > Nannobrachium > Nannobrachium achirus. Next base: position 2,936 of record NW_027665006.1, read on the forward strand.
GCAATGATATATGATTTTTTTTTTTTACATCATGCCGTTGTTTCCTGTTGAGATTGGCACATTTAACGCAGGTTTTTTTTCATCTCACTCACGTCACTTTGTCTGCTACTAGCTACTCGGCAACGAAATAAACAGAAAATAAACAAAAATAAAAACAAAACAATTCACAGGAGGCAAGCAGTGATCACCCCATGGCATGATGTGCATTACAATGTAGTTTCAAATGAGAGTGGAAAAAATAAGAAGACACGTGTGACATGCGTGTGATCTGGGCAGCTTGCCCCAGGAAATGTGCCAAGCTCAATAGGGAACAATGGTACATGTTCTGTTATATCGTTCACACCATCCCATCTAGATTACGCGCTCAGGAAAGCCATAGGGGGACGAGAACAAGAGCTTGGCTTCACGCTAACACCAAGGAGGTCAAGGCGGCATCCCGCAGTAGTTCTGACACTATGCGGACGACATCAGCCTGCTCTCCGACAGCATGGAACAAGCACAAGAACTCCTGAACAGGGTGGAGATAGAGTGTGCCAAAGTTGGTCTCAGGCTAAATGCTAAGAAAACTGAGGTTATCACCTATAACCTACCTGATCACTCACCTCTGACAACAACAGAAGGAGCTGTGTTGAAGGAAGTCAAGGACTTCAAGTACCTGGGCGCATGGGTCGACTCAACTGAGAAAGACCTTAAAGTAAGGAAGGCACTCGCGTGGAGGGCCCTGAACGGCATGAACAGTGTATGGAACTCTAACCTCCCCCGCCAAATCAAACTTAGCTTCTTCTTTGCAACGGTGGAGTCTGTTCTCCTCTATGGCAGTGAATGCTGGACCCTGAAGCCAACCCTGCAGAAGTCTCTAGACGGGTGCTACACTAGAATGTTGCGTGCAGTACTCAACATCAACAGGAGTGCACATGTTACCAACAGGAGCCTGTATGAGGGAATACCAAAGGTAAGCGAGAAAATTGCCACCAGAAGAATGAGACTAGCAGGACACTGCCAAAGACACCAGGAGCTTCCAGCCAGCAAATTGGTACTGTGGGAGCCAACACATGGGCACCGGTCGCAAGGACGTCCCACAAAAACATACGTGGACGTACTCAAGGAAGACGTAGGGACACAGAACACCAATGAGCTGGCCAGATGTATGGAGAACCGAGATGACTGGAAACAACGATGGAGGGCTCGTCTGAGGACGACCTAGATAGATAGATAGATATCCCATCCCCACGAATGTGATGCCTCCTCTCCTCTCCCATGTTCTCACATGTCTCTCCCCTTCTCCGCTCCCTCCACTGGCTCCCGGTAGCGGCACGCACGGAATACAAAACTCTGATGCTGACCTTCAAAGCAGCCAAAGGTATGGCTCCTCCATACCTCCAAAACCTGATCAACCCCTACACCCCCACCCCGTGCACTTAGATCAACCAACACAGGGATGTTGACAGAACCCTCGCTAAAAACCCCAGGGCAAAAATCCACTCGTCCAAGACAGTTTGCCCTCCTGGCCCCAAGTTGTGGAATAAACTCCCTGTTAAATGCCTAAACTGTAAACTCTCCTCCTCCTCTCCTCTCCCTCTCCTCCCTCTCCTCTCCTCTCCTCTCCTCTCCCTCTCCTCTCCTCTCCTCTCCTCTCCTCTCTCTCCTCTCCTCTCCTCCATGCAGATGAGAGTGTAGTCTCTCATTAGGGTGTCTCTCATAGTGCAGATGACAGTGCGAATCGGGGCCCAGATAAAACACATCAGGGCCTTTCTGATAGGCCTGTTCAGGCCCCCAGTGAGCAGCCAACACCATGCGCCAGACACGCACGCACGCACGCACGCACACACAGGGGGCGTCACAAGGGGGGGGGGGGGGCGGGGGGAGTGGGACTGAGTTACTAGGGCCCAAGGTGGAGGGGGCCTTAATTATTATTTTATACTTTAGCTATTGAAAAATAGCATTTATACAAGCTAGATAGATAGATACCTTTATTATCCCAAGGGGCTCACAGCGCAGCGAGCTTGTAGATCTGCTATTTTTGAAAAGTCGTGAAAATATGTGCAAATCTTTGAATATATTTATTTTTGAAACTTTAAAACATAAACGGGGTTAAATTCCCTCCACCGATCAAGACGATCATGGGGGGGCCCGCAGTGAATCCTTGTACCCGGGCCCCAGAATTAGGTGCGACACACCTGTACACACACACGCACACGCACGCACACGCACGCACGCACGCACGCACGCACGCACGCACGCACGCACGCACGCACAGCACGCACGCACGCGCGCACCGCGCGCGCGCGCGTCTGTAATTCACCTCAAGCTAGCTTAGCCGTAGCTATAGCGAGCCGCGGCCACGCTAGGCTGCCTCGGCGCCTCGCCTGGGTTTCAACATATGTTCCATTCGCAGCCGTGTCACTCTTCATTTACAATTATTTCCTCGCGTTTTCCTCTTCGCTCGTTTTAGATCAAGGCCTTCTTTCCCCTTCCTTTTCCTGTCTCATGCAGGGATATATAGGCTACGGTATACGCTCATGTCTTCTCCTGCCCTGTCTGCCCCTCTCTCTCTCTCCCTCTCTCTCTCTCTCTCTCTCTCTCTCTCTCTCTCTCGCAGCTGTGTGGAAGTATTCACTATTCACATTTTTATTTCTTTTTACTTGAAACCACTGGCTGGCCATCATGCCTTATTCTGGGGTGAAAAGATAAATTCCAGATCTACAAGCGCAAAACGCCTATAGCAGAACAACGCGATTTCAGCTCATATAGAACCCTGGCTGCCAGTGGCATCGTCATCGGAAGGCAGGTTTGGTCATTTAAAACAAGATATTTTTTGTATTAATGCGAGGAACAATGGCTTCTATAACGTAGAAAATAGAAGGCCTGCAGTTAACAGTCTATTAAAAGACGATAATTGAAAGTGACATATCCCTCCCCCCCCCCCATCAATTCACTTTGATAGTCTCTTATCAGCGCACCTGTGTAATTCTGCGTAGTGACCATGAGATGGCGACAACAGCCATACACTTGTGTAGTCGCCCGACGTCACTCGTCTGCGACCCTTCTCTGTTGTTTACTAGCAGCCTAGCTCAGCTGTAGTTAGCCATTAGCTTACTATGCCTAACTCTAACCCTAACCTCAGTAAAACTATGCCTAACCCTAACTCTAACCCTAACCTCAGTAAAACTATGCCTAACCCTAACTCTAACCATAACCTCAGTAAAACTATGCCTAACCCTAACCCTAACCCTAACCCTAACCTCAGTAAAACTATGCCTAACCCTAACCCTAACCCTAACCTCAGTAAAACTATGCCTAACCCTAACCCTAACCCTAACCTCAGTAAAACTATGCCTAACCCTAACCCTAACCCTAACCTCAGTAAAACTATGCCTAACCCTAACCCTAACCCTAACCTCAGTAAAACTATGCCTAACCCTAACTCTAACCCTAACCCTAACCTCAGTAAAACTATGCCTAACCCTAACTCTAACCATAACCTCAGTAAAACTATGCCTAACCCTAACTCTAACTCTAACCCTAACCTCAGTAAAACTATGCCTAACCCTAACTCTAACCATAACCTCAGTAAAACTATGCCTAACCCTAACTCTAACCATAACCTCCGTGGGGTGAGGCGCTATCATTCCTGCCGACGCTGTTGTCCCCCGCGCCGCACGACGAGCGCTCCGTTTCTCGATCTAACCGTTCCTCGATCTAACGGTGACATATATAGATATGCCCCCCCCCCAATCATGGGGTGTATATAGATAGGGCCAGTCCCCCCCTGCCCATCCTGGGGTGCAACTAGTCTGGGATCTTCACTTTTCGAGGTTTGATCCGGTCGGGAGAGGAAACCACTTTACGTCATGTTGTAGTACTCAAAGGACTACAATTTGCCGGAACTATCAAACCGGATTCAGTTTTAACCCAAAATAATTCCCCTGCGCTCAAGGACATACTTTTAGGGCCTCCCTAATAAACTCCTTGATGCGGCGTAGTTTTGCTTTTGAAAAATGTGTTTGGGATATGCATCTTTTATAACAACTCGTAGCGACTGGCAAGATTACATAAGGCTACTCGAGCATTTTAATAAGGATTGGGGAAACAAACGGAGGGAACCAAAACAAAGCGACGCCGCTTCTTCGGCTTGTGGTTTCCACCTAGACCGGATCAAACCGCCCGTTGTTAACGATCACCAGGCTTTCCCTCAGAAAGCCTGGTGGGCGAGGTTAGGGTGTATATAGATATGGGCCAGTCCCCCCCGCCCATCGTGGGGTGTATATAGATCTGGGCCAGTCCCCCCCCCCCCCCTCCCATCATGGGGTGTATATAGATATGGGCCAGTCCCCCCCGCCCATCGTGGGGTGTATATAGATATGGGCCAGTCCCCCGCTACCCATCGTGGTGGGTGTATATAGATATGGGCCAGTCCCCCCTACCCATCGTGGTGGGTGTATATAGATATGGGCCAGTCCCCCCCACCCATCGTGGTGGGTGTATATAGATATGGGCCAGTCCCCCCTACCCATCGTGGTGGGTGTATATAGATATGGGCCAGTCCCCCCCCTGCCCATCGTGGGGTGTATATAGATATGGGCCAGTCCCCCCCCACCCATCGTGGGGTGTATATAGATATGGGCCAGTCCCACCCTGCCCATCCTGGTGGGTGTATATAGATATGGGCCAGTCCCCCCTGCCCATCCTGGTGGGTGTGTATAGATCTGGGCCAGTCGGTGTGGTTCTATTTGTGGTGGCTGTCAGGCTGCCCACTCAGGGTTACCTAATGGCTTGGCAGCTCCGTGGCTCTGCTCTCTGCCATGTGTCCTGGCCCCTAATCTGAGCGTGGATCAATTAAAAGGCCTTTTGGTGCGGAAGTGGATCGCTGCGCGCCTCGCCACGGTCTCCCCCCTCCACCTGCCTCCTGCAACCCGGCCTGGGCCTCCCCCCCAACCCCCCACCTCCCCCCTGCCCCGGCCTGGGTCTCTCTCTCTCTCTCTCTCTCTCTCTCTCCCCTCCTCACCCCACTGGCCCCGTGGCCGTGGGCCCGCTCTCTCCCCACGACCAGGTGTCCCCCGCCCTGCGAGAGGCCTGTGTCTTAATCATAGCCTTCCACACACACACACTCGCGCACGCACGCGCGCACACACGCACACACACACACACACACACACGTGTGCACGCACACACTCTTCTTGTATTTACCATACTAGTGAGGACGTCAATGTTTTTGGAAGCCGATTTCATGAATGCCAGCCTTGCTATTTCGGGCCATGTTCCCCCCGTGGCACTGACCAACCTGCATGGACCGTGTAGTTAACCTGCTTCATCTCCTATCTGTAAGGTAGTTAACCTGCTTCATCTCCTATCTGTAAGCCTCCACCAAATTCAAAGTCTACAAACAACCATGAATCCATATACATTTAACCATAACATCTATTTATTTTGTGTGACAACCAGGAAAATCTGTCTATTTTTTATTTTTTTTTCAAATTCCAACCCAATCCTCTTTATTTAGAGAGCACATTTAAAACAATAGTGTTGAACCAAAGTGCTGTACTCTCAGTAAACTAATATAAAAAATACTATGTTTAAAGGACAAGCCCATTCCCAAGATGCACCAGAATCTTTCGTGGGTAGATGTGACTTATTATAGATTAGTGTTACTGTAAAGAAATCGCCGGCTTATTGTGTCTAAAAAAAGACATATTTAGCCACTTGCACATATGCCCCCAACCACTGAAATCAAGGTCATTAAAATTGCTAAAAGGGTAGAAAGAAGTAAATGAAAACATTTTAACACTCATCTTTTCTTTTCTATAATTACAATCTAAAAAGTTGTCCTTTAAAACAATAAACACAGAGGGTACAACATGCTGTAACGGAAACAGTAACTCTCAGTCTGAATCATTGAAAGCCAAAGGGTACAAATTAGCTTTGAAAGGTGATTTAAACACAGGCAGGGTTCCAGGGGTAACCAGGGGTGGAAGCCATGGTTCCACAGTTTGGGCGCTACGGCGCAAAAACGATCTGTCTGTGGTAATACAAGCACACACACGCACGCACGCACGCACGCACGCACGCACGCACGCACGCACGCTGGGCCCTGGGTACAAGGATTCACTGCGGACCCCCCATGAATGTTAACTATTGAAAAATAGCAGATATACAAGCTCACAGCGTGGCACCGAGTGCCGCGCTTCGAGCTTGTAGATCTGCTATTTTTGAAAAATCGTGAAAATGTGTGCAAGAAACCTATGTCAAGGACCCCCAAGATGATATGTATTTGGCCACGGACCCCGATCTCAAAATATTTAGTTCCAGGGACCCCCAGAAGCAAAATTTTAGTTAGACATGTTCGCTTAAAAAATACATATATTCAAAGATTTTCACACATTTTCACAACTTTTCAAAAATAGCAGATCTACAAGCTCGCAGCGCGGCACTCGGTGCCGCGCTGTGAGCTTGTATATCTGCTATTTTTCGATAGATAAAGTTATTAGGGCCCCTCCACCTTGGGCCCCAGTAACTCAGTCCCACTTTCCTACCCCTTGTGACGCCCCTGCAAGCACACACACACACACACACGTACGCACGCACGCACGCACGCACACACATGGTGAGGGGCATCCCACTGTCCACGTGCCGTATGTGCAGCAGTGACACTTGGATGACACCAGCAGCAGGATTATAAGAGCATATTTATTATTCTGAACACTGGCACACGCACGCACACGCACGTGCACGCACACACACACACACACACACACACACACACACACACACACACACACACACACACACACACACACACGCACACACGCACACACACACGCACACTTTATTAGGAGAGAAATCGATTAAAAAGTTACAAAAAACTCTAGAAGTAAAGTTAATAAAGGGGGATTGGGTATGGCATGAAGAATTGAATAATTTCAACAAAAAAGTTTAAAATATATTGAAATTACTAGATCACACGGAGCAACACGTAGTGAGCTTGTAGATCTGCTATTTTCACAAGTTTGGGTCCAGGGCAAACGTCTAATTCCTCTTTTGGGTCTCGAGCTAAAAAGTTTGGGAACCTAAAGACCCCAGTTTGCATGTTCTCCCCGTGTCCCCATAGGGTAGGTACGCTCACAGAAAACATGCAGTAATCCTGGACTCTATACTGCCTCCTCCTGGTCAGCAGGGGCGCCTGACGGAGGGGAAAGGAACTGGTTGGAATAACGTGTTCCTTCCAAACAGGGGGAAACTACCCCCTGTCAGGTGATAAGAAGCGGCCTGCTCACTCCTCATGCACTGAATGAAGCATGAGCTCAGTTCAGGGCTCTCACCAGGTTGCCAGAGGGAGAACAGCGCCTAGGATTACAGTTTAGGCAATTGACACACTGAATGAAATATGGGTTTAGTCAGGGACCCACAAGCTCAAGGAATAGGGGTGATACCTGTGATGTTCTGCCGTACTTTTTATTTCTGTTTTATCTATTAGTTCGGAAACATCGCGAAAAAAAGTTATGGCCATTTGTATATCACTGTCCCATCGACTTCACTATACAGGAAAAGAAAAATATTAAGAAAAGAAAATAAATGTGCTTTAAGTAGCATGTGAGGGGTCAAACTAGGGGTTCTTCATGATTCTGAATCCATTGCAAACATTTGTTTTGCATGAAAAACATTTTTAGGGCAAAATATCGGCACCCCAAAACTGTGAAAAGTGAAGATTTTTTGATGACTCATCACTTTTTAAAATTTTGGGGGGCCAAAATTTTGCCCAAGGAATGTTTTTCATGCAAAACAAATGCTTGCAATGGATTCAGAATCATGAAGAACCCCTAGTTTGACCCCTCACATGCTACTTAAAGCACATTTATTTCTTGTATTCTTTTCCTGTATAGTGAAGTCGATGGGACAGTGAATATACAAATGGCCATAACTTTTTTTCGCGATGTTTCCGGCAGAGCAGGCCTGTCATTCTGTGGACCTTAACACCTTCTAAGCCAAGGGGAGCCCCTTAATGTTAAAACCGTACTATATCGCACATCCCCCCAGGGACTCTCAGCCACGTCGTACATTCCCGGACTTTGTCTTTAAAACCGGAATAAAAGCTTTTGATCCGAAAATCGGCGATCGTCTAACCTTCCCTAGTCACCACTCGTGCACTGATAGCTCATGCAGACCGTGCATGAAGCAGAGGTGACGTCAGCGCCTCTCCTTCTCCAAGGCACCTTCCACCCATCCGTTTACTGTCTACACACTCGAGCTCCTCCTGCAGCCATGCTTGGGGCTATGCTAGCGAAACTTTTCAGTTCTGTTCTTCAGTCACACATGGACTATTTGCGGGGACATTTACGTGAAAGGATCGCGCACGCGAAACGCACGGGGACATCGACGATCGGCCAAAACCCCCATTCTATCCCAACGGAGATCGAGAAAATCATGGTGAGTTACTGGCCTGGGGGGGAAAAAAAAAGAAAAAACAGCGGCGCTGTTCAAGATGGAGGGGCTGCGGGGTCATGTTTATAAACATAATATTATGTCTCAGATCACAATACAATAATAGAAATTTCACGGCTAATCTACCAAACACCATTCTATTTCGGACTGCAACGTGTTAATGACCAAACTAATAGATAAAACAGAAATAAAAAGTACGGCAGAACATCACAGGTCCTCTCCCATTATCAGGGACTGGGTCCCTGACTAGTTACAAAATCATGGATATAGAAAAATCGGGGGAGAAAAAGAGTGACCATGATTTGTTCGTCAAAATCTCCAGCCTACAGAATACACAGTAGCACCAGTAAGATTCCCTAATCGGGAGATAAGCGACCGTAGGTGGCTTATCTCCACAAATAGGGCAAAAATGTGTTTTTCCCAAATCTTCCTGATCCATGTTGATGACATGAGTGTAGACATGCTGTGTAGTGATATTCGTGATTTTAGGGCAAAAACTGTAGGAGCAGTGTCCAAAAATGTGTTTTAAAAATCGGCTGAAGGTGGCGCTAGAATAGGGCCATGTGAGAAATGAGGGGTGGGGTCTCCGCGTTGCCTTGGCGGACGAATAGGTACCGGCCCCGCTCTCCCGGACGCTCCTAGCCCGAGTTACGGCATTTTCTGTGCGCTGGCAGTGGCAGGGGGTCCTCCACTGGGGGCGCCACCACTTTTGCATCCGTTCTGGAGCACCAGGAGTCGGTGGTCCCCGGGAATTCCCCGTGAGCAGCCCCGTTGGGGTGGTCATTTGGTCATTTTTGCACATTTGGTCATTTTTTACATCTGGGGGTCCCTGGGGCTCCGGGGGTCCTTGGAGGTTGTAGTTTGGCAGGCAAGGAGTGTGTGTGTAAAATCTGGCATGGATCGGGTCAACGGGTGCGGAGATATAAGCAGGGAAAAAGTGTGACGTGTGACGTGTGAGCACATTTGGTCATTTTTTACATCTGGGGGTCCCCCAGGGACCTGGGGGTCCCTGGGGCTCCGGGGGTCCTTGGAGGTTGTAGTTTGGCAGTCAAGGAGTGTGTGTGCAAAATTTGGCATGGATGGGGGCAACGGTTGTGGAGATATGAGCAGGGCAAAAGTGTGACGGACTCACTGACTCACTGACTGACTCACAGACAGCCCATGAATGTCTCTTTGTCTATCTGTGCTGGTTATTATGTTGTTAAATTACAGTAAAATAACTACAAATGCAAAATTTTACAAAATGGTCACTTTAACAAGGTATTATAATTATATTCTCCACACTTGTATTCTCCCCATCTTGACAGAATGGTATATTCCTAGGTTCCGCAGGTCAGCTGCACAGGTGCAATGCATTATTGTTAATTGTGGCGCGTTTAATAACATGCTAAGTTAAGCTGCACTTGAACAACCGTTCCAGGCTGCCATATCCAGCCCAAGAAACCGTAGAAACCTGGGTAAAAAACTGACAAAACTCATTTCTTTCAGACATTGTGAAAATAGCCGATCTACATGCTCTCAACGCCTCGCAGCGCAAGGCGTTGTGAGCGTGTAGATCTGCTATTTTCACAATAGAACCGTGTTATACAAAATGTAACGCCTCTTTTCCATGAGGACTCCCATCTTTGCCATACCCTAGCTTTTGCTGAACTGACGCCACTGATCCAAGTTCCCCCCGACCACGGCAAGAGAAAATCACAGCTATGCTACGCTGTGAATGAATGATAAACCCACCTTTTGAATAATATATAACATTACCAAGAAATGTGTGAGAGTTGCAATTAGTGCCTCCTGGAGCAGAGTTATCCTAAACTGTTCATTTGCAGTAACAAAGTTAAGTTTTTGTTTTAATTTGATTAACACTTCACAAGATCAGCAAGTTCACACAGAGTTTGTCCATGTTTTATCGTCGTGACATAAAAGTAAAATGGAAGTCTCTGTTGGGTGCAGATCCTCATGATATGTCCAAAACTGTTACTTTGCACCCACACACACACACACACAGCCTTGCTGCATCCCTCTATTCTGTCTGCCTTACAGATCGTTATAAAAATAGAAATGATGTATTTTGGACCCTCCTAGTCGGGAGGGGAGATATACGGTATGTCTCCCTGGGCGGAGAGAGGGCTCCTATAGAAGATCCAAAATACACTTTAACTATTACTGTATCTCCATCCTATACTGGAGCATTTGGAGGCAATCCTAAACCAGAATGTTTAGCTACATATTCTCACAAACACCTCTCACAAACATAGCCACCACGTCGAACAAACGTGAAAATTTACAACTGTCCACATTTTAAACATGCCACTCTTTGAACCGCATTTATTTCAATTTAACAACATCTCGCCTCACGCAGAGCAGCCAGTCCTGACAGAGAGTATTCTGACCATTCTGGCCAGTGCTGAAACGTCAAAATGATCATCAGGGTATCAAGTTACAGAGGGAGGGAGGGGGAGGGAGAGGAGCTGAGCAGAGTAGAGTAGAGTATCGAATTACAACAGAGGGGGTGTGTGTGTGTGCGTGCGTGCGTGCGTGTGTGCACGCGTGCGCGCGCGCGTGTGTGCGCAAGCGTTTTTCCCCCAAAAAAAAAAATTTCCCCCCAAAATTTTTTTTTTCAATTTTTTTTTCAACATTTTTTTTTCCTAATTTCTTTTTTTTTCAAAAAACTTTTTTTTTTCTCAAAAAACTTTTTTTCCTCAAAAAAAATTTTTTTTCTCAAAAAACTTTTTTCTCAAAAAACTTTTTTTTCTTAAAAAAAGAATTACCCATATTTGGCCATTACACACACCACACTGCCGCAACATGGCGGTGAAGGCCGCGCAGCGGCCTGAACTCTAGACACTTCTAGTAATATATACTTGGACAGTTTTTGTGTGTTTTAGTGACTGTGGAAATATCCATTTGTAAGAAGTTTCCCCCCCATTTTCCAGTACTGGTGTGGATTGGTCGCATGCATTATTTCTATTGAGGGTTAGGGTAGTGCAGTAAAAAAAAAGAGTGAATTCACCCCCAAAATGACTTTTTCCTATTGATTACACTCGCCATGGAGACTTGGGTTCAGTAATATTTTCAGTTTTTTGTCGCATTCCTAAGACAATAATTTGGTTACAACAAATGTACGCCCATTGTTTCCGAATGGGAACCCAAATGTATTTGGGTCCCCTTCCGGATCAATGGGGGTCAATTTACTACAATACATTTTTTTGTCTTAGGAATGCGACACATACGAAAAACTATTATTGAACTCAAGTCTCTCATTTTTGGGGGTGAACTCCTCCTTTAACAACTAAGGCCTATAGTTATTGTACATGTACACATACGCTAGCAACGCATCCACAGAGCTAAGGGCGGGGGGGTTTTGTGTGTGTGTGTGTGTGTGTGTGTGTGTGTGTGCGTGTGTGTGTGTGTGTGTGTGTGTGTGTGTGTGTGTGTGTGTGTGTGTGTGTGTGTGTGTGTGTGTAGAGTAGACATATCACAGTGATGGCGATTGGAGGATGGGGAGGTGGCAGGGTGTTGGGGTACCCTCCTCAGCTGCTATACTGCCCACCCCCCCCCCCCCCCACCCCACAGCACACAACCACCTCCACCCCACAACTAACACCCCTCCCCTCCCCCCCCCCCCACCCCACCCCACCCCACCCCTCTGCACGTAAAGTGGGAGAGAATGAGTGTCATACGATGAATGGTGGCATTATTTCTCTGACAGACAGCGTCATAGCGTGTGCGCACACACACACACACACACACACACACACACACACACACACACACACACACACACACACACACACACACACACACACACACACACACACACACACACACACACACACACACACACACACACACACACACACACACACACACACACGCAAACAACAGAATGGGTGGCACTCTGTGAAGGACGTGGGTGCGCGCACGCGCGTGTGTGAAAGGATGCCCTCGGTAACCTCACTCAGCGAGTGTCCCCTCTGTTCATAAAGACCATCAGGTGGCTGACAGAGAGACAGAGAGAGAGAGAGAGAGAGAGAGAGAGAGAGAGAGAGAGAGAGAGAGAGAGAGAGAGAAGCAGATATATGTATGTATTTAAGGAAGAAATGGTGTGCAAATTAAATGATGTCTCTCATAATCATAATACTGTACAAACATACGTTGTTGACCGTTGAGTCCCCCACAGGTCTATACGGAGCCCCCTCCCCCTGCTTTCTCCCTTCTATACACCAAATATCTTTGCCGAAAATAGCCAATCTATTGGCCAGATAGCAGTGGTGTAAAGTAACTAAGTACATTTACTTAAGTAATGTACGCAAGTCCAATTTTGAGTTATTTGTACTTTACTTCCAATTTCCAGTACTTTTACTTCTACTCCACTACATCTCAGATCCAACTATTGTACTTTTACTCCTCTACATTTATTTGAAGACTTTAGTTACTAGTTTCTTCGCAGATATACATACTAATATTATAAAACATACATGAACCACTTATAGTCCTATTTTATACGTAGGATCTTTGAAAAAAAAAAGCTGATCTACAAGCTCACAACGCGTCGCCATAGATCTGCTTTTTTCAAAACATTTTGTACTTTTACTTTTGGTACTTTAAGTACATTTTGATGACAATACTTTTGTACTTTTACTCAAGCACATTTGAATTCCATACTTCTACTTGTAACAGAGTATTTCTACATTGCAGTATTGATTGCGACCGTCAGGTCGCAGTTACTATCAAAACCTCGACCAGCTGTCCGTCAGTCAGTCTGTCTGTCACACGTCACACTTTTGCCCTGCTCATATCTCCGCAACCGTTGCCCCGATCCATGCCAAATTGATGGGTGGACAACCTCCACCTATCAATTATGACATGGCCCTCTTCTAGCGCCACCATGATGCCGATTCTTGCAAAACACATTTGTGGACACTGCTCCTACAAATTTTGCCCCAAAATCACGCAAATCAGTTCACACTTGCTCTACACTCATCTCATAGACATGGATCTGTCCCATTTAGCGCCACCTTCAGGCCGATTAAAAAAAAACATTTTTGGACACTGCTCCTACACGTTTTGCCCTAAAATCACGCTGCGACCTGACGGTCGCTTATCTCCCGATTAGGGAGTCTTACTGGTACTTTTACTTAAAGGAGTAGTTCACCACTTTTCAACCTTTCTTCATATAATAGGTCCTCACTGTAGTATCCTGACAATGGTTTGGTCCAGACGCAGGCTAGTGACGTCAGAGATAGATATGCGCGCCAGTGTGTATTGTTTGCATTGTAACCCAAGTCCTGAAGTAAAGACTGAACGCTCAACATGTTGCCATTGTGTGGACATTATATTATTCTTGTAAGCACTAAGAGTGACATCAAGACAAGAATACTACACTCACTAATGTTCATGATAAAATATCACAATTTTTTTTCTACTCAGTCCAAGTCTCCTAGGAGAGCTGTGGGAAGTTCAGAATCCATCGTCTTGTGACATCATCATTTTCCAAAAATAAAAATCAATATTTTTGAAAAACAATATTTAGATTTTTATTATCGCGAGAACAATGGCTTCCACTTTAAAATTGCAACTTTTCAGGAATAGAAAGCCTGCTGTTTCTATAAGCTGGATTGGCAATCGATGATGTCACAAGACGATGGGTTTCTGACCTGCCCACAGCCTTCCTCAGAAAAAAAAAAAAAAAGAAAAAAAAGAAAAGCTATTTTTGAGTGAGGATCAATTATATGAACATAGGTTGAAAAGTGGTGGAGTGCCCCTTTAAGTAAATAATTTGACTACTTTTTCCACCACTGCCAGATAGGGACGCTATCGTTCATGTGGTTAACCACATATGTCTGTCTGTCAGTCTGTCTGACCTCACCCCCCCCCCCCCCCCCCCCCCCTCTCCTTTCATATGCAGCAGACAAATGGGCCAGTTGCCATGGAAACAACCGAGAGGCCAGGGATCTGGTGTAAAAAAAAACACGCGCACGCACACACACAACCTCTATTAAGGAAAGTGGGGGTACGTCACCCCAACCCACCCCTGAAGTCCAGATGACAAGCAGTGACACCATCAACACTCTTCTGTACACACACACACACACACACACACACACACACACACACAGACACAGACACACACACACACACACACACACACACACACACACACACACACACACACACACACACACACACACACACACACACACACACACGTGGTGACCTTCAACTGACCCTATATAGCTCAATCCTCACACAACCTTTGGTGTTCATTCTAATCTTAAAGTTAATCCTAACCTGCCTTAACGCTCTCCACTGACTAAAGTTAGCCTGGGGGGGGGGGGGGGGGGGGGGTCTACTGATGACTAGCTTAAAGCTATTATGACATCATGCTGCTTTTACCAATCAGAACAGCCTTTGTCCTGGTCCTTAACACATGGGAAGCCAAGGTTTCTAACATTTCTAGCTGTTGCTGCTGCCGGCGTTCACTCACGCTTTATTTTGAAGAGCCTCGGAAGCTTTGTGCGTGTGCACGTGAGTGTCCGCTGACGATTGAGGGAGAAAATCCATTTGTTTACAAACGCTCGCGAAACTAAAATCCAAACCGCGGCCGACCATCGCGGTAAAGTGTCGCCGTGAAAACAATCAGATCTCTGCTTCCCTTGCGTTCTTTTCACCTCATTCATAGATAAAGCATAAAGCCCTTTTTATGTTTCAGCCTAGAATGGAAATCAATGCAACCAGCTCGCGCCATTTTCTCTCTCTCTGAGCTAGGGTCATTCACAGGGCACGCAGCATTCACGTAGAGCTGTACAAGTTAACCCCTTGTTGTCTCGTTCAGGAACGAGACAACTCCTTTTGGGAGAGTGACCCCTAGTGGCCTTATCTCGTTACTGAACGAGTTTGGCCCCTTGAGTGTTAAAATTTGTATTAAAATGTTAAAACTGAAAACTCCACTCCAGTGAGCCATATGGCAGGATTTATTTTC
>NW_027665005.1:0-35000 GCF_963921795.1 Nannobrachium achirus
TAGCGAGTGTGAGACGCTTCGACATGGCAGTCATGTTCATGTCCTCCGGAGAGAAGAAAGGTGCTGTCTTGTTCAACTGTTGCTTGCAATGACCAGCAGCAATTTATCTTATTAAAGGACCACCATTTTCATATACTTGGTCCTCACTAATGCTCATTATAAGATGGTACCATTTCTACTCACTCTGTGTCTGTAGACAGGTTTGCTCATTTCAAACAAGATTTTCACACTTTATTTTTTTATTAATGCAATAACATTGGCTTCTATTACAACATTCTAACTTTCCAAGAAGAGAAAGGATGTGCGTCTTTTTAGCTTGGATTCCCCACTGATGTAATTGAACTGTCCATAGCCCACCAGTTAATTGCACCGAGTGAATTGTGCCATCTTATAATGACCAATTATATGAAGAAATGGTTGAAACGCACTTTTAAACATTATTGGATTTCTCCTTTTTTTTTTCTTCCAGTTCTACAAGAACTGTTTGACTTCCTTCACCAAGCTGACCTGGACAGATCATCCGTTGCATCCTTACGAAATAAATATGGCGTGTGACACTTGGGATTTCACTGGCATCTAGTGCACATTGTTCAGCATAACGTCTGGGAGCTACCAGGGATGCCAAGCCATCACAACTAGTTTGTTTATTTCAGAAGTATCTGATGAGGAGAAGGAACACGCACATCCAAACCAAACCTAGGCAGGTGCTTAGCAGAGAACTGAATGACTTACAAAAGGAAAAAATCTGCTCACACACAAAAGACTCCAGTTGAGACGTGATCTGGTCACGCAGGCACTTATGCCCTTTGTGTGCGAGCTCATCATTTAATTTTATGTCAAAAGTACCCAATTTGTACTGAGCCTGCAGATGTTTGTCTTATTTTTATGGTTCATGAAGAAACAGATTGGTCTGTGCACACTTGTAGTCTTGTTTGAATGTTCTCATTTGACCCACCTGAGCTGTGTGTAATTTGGGTGTTGGGAGTGTTTCATTACAGTACATTTAGTTTGTTGTTGGAAATACACCCCACTGAATTACAAATAAAAATATTTTTTTGGTATCTGTGTATGTAAGTGTGTGTGAGAGAGAGTAAAACATACCCCAGATCTTTATTGAATTCCATGTTTTGCTGAAAGTGCAATATATATTTATGTAATGAAGAGGTCTAAATAACACATACATTTTTTCTGCTTTATTTTTGGTTGAGAGATGCAGGAAAGGCAAAAGAGGGCATTACGGGCAGCAGAGTCTCGAACGTAAATATACAGATCCATCTAAAAAATATATATATTGTGTAAAAAGCATTGCAGATGCCATAGCACCCCAAATCATAAAGGACTGCGGAAACTTCCCACTGGCAATTCAGAAGGTTGACATTTCTCTATTATAAATCCTTGTTTTGAGTGGTCTCGTGTAATATAGTAATATTTTGAAATATAGACTTTTGATATTCATGAGCTGCCATAAAAATGTTCAATTTTAACAAAAAAGGTTTGGAATAATTCACTGAATGTGCAATGTATCTAGAATATATGAAAGTTTAAGGAAAATATACTTTTACACAATATATATATATTTTTTTTAGATGGATCTGTATATCTAAAAGTATCATGGAGGGAAAAAAACAAGCGATGTTTTTTCCATTTTCTTCTCAGCAGCCACACCAGTGAGGGTCTGTGATAAAGAGACCATAAATGCCAGGTTAAAATTCAGTCAAGGTCTGCTCAACACAAAATAAGTTGCATATCGTCGTTGTCAGGTAGAAACCTTGTATCTCCAAAGTTTCAAATGTGTACGTTCTTTCGCAAAGTAAAGCCCTGCTTCATCATACAAGGCCGTCTTACAAAAGTAGTGAAAACAGCAGATCTACAAGCACACAACGCCTCGCACCCGTTGTGTGCTTGTAGATCGGCTGTTTTCACTAGTTTAAATCATTTTTTAAATGATAAATGCAAACCAAACGGTTTTGTACATACAAGGTTTTCACCCGACAACGACGATATGAAATCTGGTGGAAAATGGTGGCCTACCATATACACTGATGGTCTCGTTGACTACTGCCGTCTGTCCAGTCAAAGTGTTCTGTGCCTGACAGCTGATGAACCCTGTGTCCACGTAGTGATTGATGGATATGTCGATCACCCTTCCGGTCATGCGTCTGCCGTACACACTCCAGGTGTAGCTGCATGAAGGGCTGCACTCAGCCGTGCACGTAAAGCTGGCCTCGACCCCCACTTCAATGGCATCTGGTCCTGAGATGGACACGTTCAGTGGCCCATCTGTAATGACAGATAACGAGCTTGTAGATCTGCTATTTTTGAAAAATCGTGAAAATTTGAATTTTGACCCGATTCTATAAGTGTCTTTTGAATCCTTCTAAGATTTTTTGAAAAAACTATGTTTCTATGTGAGCAATCTGGCCAGCCATCGTCAAAGAAAAGGTCCTTTTCACTTAAATGGAGCTCAGTTAGTCTGTTCTTGAGAGACTACTGTGTCAGTGGTTCTCAAACCTTTTCATGTGAAGGACCCCCAAAATGATATGTATTTGTCCACGGACCCCCATCTCAAAATATTTAGTTCCAGGGACCACCCAGAAGCAAACAAACATTCGCTTAAAAAATACATTATATTCAAAGATTTGCACCCATTTTCACAACTTTTTCAAAAATAGCAGATCTACAAGCTCGCAGTGCGGCACTCGGTGCCGCGCTGTGAGCTTGTATATCTGCTATTTTTCAATAGTTAACATTCATGGGGGGGCCCGCAGTGAATCCTTGTACCCAGGGCCCAGAATTTGGTGTGACGCCCCTGCCTATTACCCTATTAGCCTGCTATTGTAGGCTCCATATTATAGAAGTCTTATTTTTTAATGATCCAAAGCCTGCATTTTTGTAAAACAATTAGCCAAAATGTGAAACTTTTCATTGGTTTACCATTCACTTAGTTTGATTTGGTTATAGAATACTGATGTTTTCTATAACCGACTAAGCTCCTCCCCTTCATTTACATACGGTCGTCTGCTTTTTTTACGTGCTGGGAAACCTACCTTAACGCCCTCATTAGCATAATGTATGCGAGCATAATGTATGCGCACCACGCCCACACGCATTTCCAAACCACGCCCGCCCCCAATTTGCATATGTCGACTAAGCTCCTCCCCTTCATTTACATACGGCCGTCTGCATTTTTTACGCGCTGGGAAACGCCACTTAACAGCCTCATTAGCATAATTTATGCGGACCACACCCACACGCATTTCAAAACCATGCAACGCCCCCATTTCTTTTAAGTCGACTAAGCTCCTCCCCTTCATTTACATACGGTCGTCTGCTTTTTTTACGTGCTGGGAAACCTACCTTAACGCCCTCATTAGCATAATGTATGCGAGCATAATGTATGCGCACCACGCCCACACGCATTTCCAAACCACACCCCGCCCCCAATTTGCATATGTCGACTAAGCTCCTCCCCTTCATTTACATACGGTCGTCTGCTTTTTTTACGTGCTGGGAAACCTACCTTAACGCCCTCATTAGCATAATGTATGCGTGCATAATGTATGCGAACCACGCCCACACACATTTCCAAACCACGCCCCGCCCCCAATTTGCATATGTCGACTAAGCTCCTCCCCTTCATTTACATACGGCCGCCTGCATTTTTTACGCCCTGGGAAACACACCTTAATGCCCTCATTAGCATAATGTATGCGAGCATAATGTATGCGCACCACGCCCACACGCATTTCCAAACCACGCCCCGCCCCCAATTTGCATATGTCGACTAAGCTCCTCCCCTTCATTTACATACGGTCGTCTGCATTTTTTACGCCCTGGGAAACACACCTTAACGCCCTCATTAGCATAATGTATTCGAACCACGCCCACACGCATTTCCAAACCATGCCCCGCCCCCAATTTGCAAGAGTCGAATAAGCTCCTCCCCTTCATTTACATACGGCCGTCTGCATTTTTTACGCCCTGGGAAACACACCTTAATGCCCTCATTAGCATAATGTATGCGAGCATAATGTATGCGCACCACGCCCACACGCATTTCCAAACCACGCCCCGCCCCCAATTTGCATATGTCGACTAAGCTCCTCCCCTTCATTTACATACGGTCGTCTGCATTTTTTACGCCCTGGGAAACACACCTTAACGCCCTAATTAGCATAATGTATTCGAACCACGCCCACACGCATTTCCAAACCATGCCCCGCCCCCAATTTGCAAGAGTCGAATAAGCTCCTCCCCTTCATTTACATACGGCCGTCTGCATTTTTTACGCGCTGGGAAACACACCTTAACGCCCTCATTAGCATAATGTATGCGAGCATAATGTATGCGCACCACGCCCACACGCATTTCCAAACCACGCCCCGCCCCCAATTTGCATATGTCGACTAAGCTCCTCCCCTTCATTTACATACGGCCGTCTGCATTTTTTACGCGCTGGGAAACGCCACTTAACAGCCTCATTAGCATAATTTATGCGGACCACACCCACACGCATTTCCAAACCATGCACCGCCCCCATTTTTTTTAAGTCGACTAAGCTCCTCCCCTTCATTTGCATACGGTCGTCTGCTTTTTTTACGTGCCGGGAAACCTACCTTAACGCCCTCATTAGCATAATGTATGCGAGCATAATGTATGCGCACCACGCCCACACGCATTTCCAAACCACGCCCGCCCCCAATTTGCACGAGTCGACTAAGCTCCTCCCCTTCATTTACATACGGTCGTCTGCATTTTTTACGCGCTGGGAAACCTACCTTAACGCCCTCATTAGCATAATGTATGCGAGCATAATGTATGCGCACCACGCCCACACGCATTTCCAAACCACGCCCCGCCCCCAATTTGCATATGTCGACTAAGCTCCTCCCCTTCATTTACATACGGCCGTCTGCATTTTTTACGCGCTGGGAAACGCCACTTAACAGCCTCATTAGCATAATTTATGCGGACCACACCCACACGCATTTCCAAACCATGCACCGCCCCCATTTTTTTTAAGTCGACTAAGCTCCTCCCCTTCATTTGCATACGGTCGTCTGCTTTTTTTACGTGCCGGGAAACCTACCTTAACGCCCTCATTAGCATAATGTATGCGAGCATAATGTATGCGCACCACGCCCACACGCATTTCCAAACCACGCCCGCCCCCAATTTGCACGAGTCGACTAAGCTCCTCCCCTTCATTTACATACGGTCGTCTGCATTTTTTACGCGCTGGGAAACCTACCTTAACACCCTCATTAGCATAATTTATGCGAGCATAATGTATGCAGAACACACCCCCAACCTCATTTACATGCCACGCACCCAATTTAAATAATTAGACTAATACCCAAGCTCGAAAACGCTAAAGGCACCTGCTCAACCGCCGTTTGGGCCTCGCGCTCGAGCCTGGTACCCACGGGACCGGCTCGCCGCCCCGCACGCGGTTTTCGGGCCCCAGGCCCCGAAAACCGGGCCTGGGGACGGAAGGAAGAAAGAAAGAAAGAAAGAAAGAAAGAAAGAAAGAAAGAAAGAAAGAAAAGACGCTATTTATATATTTATTTATTTATGTATTTATTGAAGGAAGAAAGGAAGAAAGAAAGAAAGAAAGAAAGAAAGAAAGAAAGAAAGGAAGCAAGGAAGCTATTTAATTATTTATTTATTTAAGGAAGCAAGGAAGGAAGGAAGGAAGGAAGGAAGGAAGGAAGGAAGGAAAGAAAGAAAGAAAGAAAGAAAGATGTACGCTATTTATATATTTATTTATTTATTTATTGAAGGAAGGAAGGAAGGAAGGAAGGAAGGAAGCAAGGAAGGAAGGAAGGAAGGTTGCACGCTATTTAATTATTTATTTATTTATTTATGGATGGATGGATGGATGGATGGATGGATGGATGGATGGATGGAAGGAAGGAAGGAAGGAAGGAAGGAAGGAAGGAAGGAAGAAAGAAAGAAAGAAAGAAAGAAAGAAAGAAAGAAAGAAAGAAAGAAAGAAAGAAAGAAAGAAAGAAAGAAAGAAAGAAAGAAAGAAAGATGTACGCTATTTATATATTTATTTATTTATTTATGTATTTATTGAAGGAAGAAAGGAAGAAAAGAAGAAAGAAAGAAAGAAAGAAAGAAAGAAAGAAAGAAAGGAAGCAAGGAAGCAAGCACGCTATTTAATTATTTATTTATTTAAGGAAGGAAGGAAGGAAGCAAGGACACAAGGAAGGAAGGAAGGAAGGGAGGAAGGAAGGAAGCAAGGAAGCAAGCAAGCACGTTATTTATTTATTTATTTATTTAGCCGATAGGCAGACGCCCGGGGGGGGCGGAGACCCGATTCCGGATAAGCGGTTGAAGATGGATGGATGGATGGATGGATGGATGGAAGGAAGGAAACATAGTCGAGGAGGTAAATAAATAAATAAATAAATAAATAAATAAATAGTCAGTCTCGACAGGGGCCATTAATGAAATAAATAAAGCTCCTTTTAGTTGACCTTGTACCAGTGAGCCCAGCCAATGCCGGGGCCAATGTGTCCTTAATGCATCAATTCTGCAACATAGATATAGTGGAAATAGCAGATCTACAAGCTGGCTCACAGTGTAGATCGATCTGACTGACTGACTGACTGACTGACTGACTGACTGACTGACTGACTGACTGACTGACTGATTGATTGATTGAGGTATTTATTACAAGTATTGCATAGATTACAGGGGTCTTCTTGGGGGAAATGTCGTTTCATGTGTAGAAACATAATATAGCATATTAATCTGTTGGAATAGAATAGCCTATACAGATTAATATGCTATGTTTAATATGCTATGTTTTTTTAATATGCTAAAGGGACAGAATCGTTTTTTTTTTTTTTCACTCTTTTTCCTCTATTTTTTACATTTATTTGCAGCTACATGTAATTCAAATGGTTTATTTACAAGTCCATTTCACCACACAAAAGACAAGCCGTTTCCTCCTTTTATCCTCCTAACTTCCAATCCGGGGTTGGTTCATTCATAATGTCGTCATCATCTTCATCATCATCATCATCATCATCATCATCATCATCATCAACATGTGTCAGAGAAAGCAAAGATGGGCCGCCGGCCACAGGCCGGCGGCCCATCTTTGCTTTCTCTGACACATAGAACCTATCTCCCTTAATTGACACGAGCTGCCATGGCAGCTACGCTAGAAAACCCAAACCACGTAACCAATCAAGCCAGCCATGGCCCCCCAGCCCATGGGATACATTCTCCTTGGCTCTCCCCAATCACCTGACCAGGAAGTGTTCTCTCTCCTTCTCTGTTTACCTAGGAGCAGACGCATGAGTTGAGTGTTGCTTCAAACTATGTCAAGGGATGTATATATATAGATGTCACATTGCTCTGTTCAATTGCTCTTTAAACAACTTGGGACAGCGTGAGACGACGCTGTGTGTACATTTGGACACAAGACGTGGGTCAACGTGCCTCGTGAGGAGAGGAGAGGAGAGGAGGTGATGCACCATGGTGTCATGAACTTCAAACAGAAGCAGCGTGAGGAACAGGCAGAACCAGACTGATTGATTGATTGAAGACTTTATTAGAAGTTTGCATAGGAAAAGGTACAGTTTCATGACGGTACAGTTCACTGGTACAAGGTCTACTAAAAGGAGATCCATGAAAAGACTAAGCTTATTTCCACAGGAAACCATTTAAGTATCTCATATAACAAAGTAAAAGTACAATGTTTGGATCCGAGATGTAGTGGAGTAAAAGTATTGGAATAGCTGACATGAAATAATCTTTGACCCAAGTTGTTCCCTTGCAACTATGGGTGGACGATATGGAAAAATACAATATCACGATATTTTCCCAAGCTGTATCACGATACACGATTTTATCACGATTCTTTTGTCACCTTGGTTTTTATAGTTATTTTTCAAGTTACTAGACTCTTTGGGTTCCTTTTGGGAGGTCTAAATTGAACTTTACAAGTATGTAACTCTGACAGTATACACATGATTTGTATACTGTCAGAGTTAAGTGGAGACCTTGACATTTTAAAGTTTGAGAACTGATGATTTAGATTTTCGACCAAAATGCAGGTTTAATTGAATTCTGCAATGAATCTCTGTATTAACGATTAAACAGGATTTTTTACAAGGCTCCATCAATTGTATCACGATATATACGATACCTCTGAAAAGGCATATCGTGGAGACATTGTATCGTCTCAACGATAATTATCACCATATCGCACACCCCTACTTGCAACGCAGTAGCCAATATTCCCCTGACCTTAGAGCAATTGTTCTCGTTTATCAACTAATCAAAAAATAACCGTTTCACAGAAAGAGATGGCTGGGGGAAATAAAACTGTTGAGTTACAACTTCAAATGCGACAGAATGCAGAGGATGTACATGACTACATGAGAGAACTGGGCGGTTGGGAAACTGATATAAAGAAGAAAGATGAGCAGCTGAGAACAGGAAACCTTGGAGAAATTCAGGTATGTTCCAGGCCTCCAGCCACCATCCATATTCAGGAGATATTAACATACAATTTAGTTTTCGTTAACCCAAGTTAAAACAGCATTCCATTCCATACCTTTATTGTAGAAAGATCTCCCCCCTGTGCGTAACAAGGATTACAAAAAGAAGAAAACTGCGAAGAAGTCGTCTGTGAGCAACGGTGATATAAAGACAGCAGAATCCAAGCAAACGTCAAGAATAAAGTCCTATGACTATAGCTCATGGGATAAATTTGACGTGGTAAGTGATTAAATAATTTATAATAAATGTGCAAAACAAAGAGAGGATGGACAAATTGATCAGAGGCTTTTTACTGGTTGCAGAACAAGGCTTTGGAAGTGATGGATATGGATAAGGAAGACAGCCCTGGGGAATCAAATGACTCTGACTCGGAGGAAACCACTGTCGATCAGGAGAAGGCTCTGTCTGAGAAGGAAAAGGTAGTATCAGTGTTTGACTGTCTGCACTTCTTGAGAATACATTTACTCTATATACTAATTAGAACTGGGTGATAGATTGATGTAATAATGCCATCATGATATGATAAATTGATATTTTGGGATTTGGGCCTAGGACTTTGGTTATCATAATATTGTCACATTATCAACGTCAATATATCGTATATAACGTACAGTAGTGATACTATTCTCCATCAAACAAAAAAAAAATAGATTACACATGTTTTGTACTCATCAAACTAAATTATATTACACATTTTTCCCAAGGGCAACAAGCTTTTCAAAGAAGGGAAATATGAGGATGCTATGGAGTGCTACTCCAAGGGGATGATTGCTGACCCTTACAATCCCATTCTTCCAACAAACCGTGCTGCCTGCTTCTACAGACAAAAAAAGTAAGCCTTTTACCTCCTTGACAGCTGCGTTTGTGCCATGTTCGCATAGCCTCCTGTCTTTATTTCTGTCTATAAGGATGCGATGCTTACATCCTGAGCATATACAGCATGGAACTGAAAGGCAAAGAATGTACAGAGAGAATGTGTGTACTCAGTCAGGCTTTTATCCTATGAGTCGGTGGTGAGAATTTTGTATGCTCTAGGTATGCTGTTGCTGAGTCAGACTGCAACTTGGCGATTGCATTGGACAGCAAGTACTTGAAAGCGTTTGCACGAAGAGGTGCAACACGAGTCGCCCTGCAAAATTATGAAACTGCCTTAGAAGGTAAATATGTGTAAAGAGATACTTACAACAAGAGATACTTAAAGGAGCCATAGTCAACTTTTTCATTGTAGGGCCGACACTTTGTTTACATCCTAGTCTATAGACTAGAATGTAAACAAAGTGTCGGTCTGACAATGGCCAAAATGATTATTTTATCATTATTTTACACTTGTTGTGGTCATTTTTGAATAGAAACACATATATGAAGCTAATTCTTTTATAAAATATTTTCGAAACTATTTTTATTTTAGCATCTGTTTTTCAAGAAAAAGTTGACTATAGCTCCTTTAAGGTGGTCTATTAATAACTACTTAATGATATGAATGTCTTTACACACACAGATTATGAGATGGTTCTTAAGCTTGATCCTGGAAACCTGGAAGCTCAGAATGAAGTGAAGAAAATAAAAGTGAGTTCTGTGACACTGTCTTGCAGTTTGATCTCTGCTACCGTTCTCTCCCGACTCTCTACTAACCCTATTGTAATATATATATAAATATATATATATAATATATGCACGAGGCTTGACCCATTCCAGAATCTGTACATAATATCTTACTATACGTAATCTCTCTTAAGCTGTGTAATCATATAGATGTATTTTCTATGTACTTTTCTCCTTACCACATAATTATGTCCAGCATACTGTTTGTACCACATCTATTCTGTCTGTTCCTGCCTAGTCTTACGCTTGCTTACTTCTTCTTGTTCTCCGAGCTTGCTGCTTGCTTGCAGAGGGGTAATTCAACTGAATGTCACCACCTCACAAGTAGTGATGTGTCGTTCATGAGTGATTCGTTCATAAGAATCGAATCATTAGCATGACTCGTTAACGATTCCCGGCGGCGAGCTGTACTCGCGACGTAATAAAAACGCTCCCGCGATTGTGTTTTTCACGGGACGATCGCACTATGAACGAATCATTTGAACGGATCATTACCGTGAACGTGAACGAAATGATCCGTTCACTGAAATGAACGGGATTGCCCATCACTACTCACAAGAGGATGGCTTTTAGGATCATGATAGATGACTGCTAAATTACACTCGACTCCACCCCATTCTCCTCAGACCTTGATTGGTGTCAAATGTCCAAGTCAAGTCGCACAACCCGTGGAGGCCCCAGCAGTCGACCCCGAATATCAGAGCCTAATGGTGGACCAGCAGAAACGCCAGGAAGCAGTAGTACAGAAAGACAGGGTACGTTTTCCATGTTTCCATACACCACTTTTAGCTTCCAGAGCAAACCCATGCTGTTTCTCTAAAACCATTTTTATTTTTCGGTGACAGTTTTCATAGGTATTGCATTTTGCTTTCAGGGGAATGCCTATTTCAAAGAGGGAAAGTACGAGGCAGCAATAGAGTGCTACAGCAGAGGCATGGATGCAGACGCCACCAATGCTCTCTTACCTGCCAATCGAGCCATGGCCAATCTCAAGCTGGAGAGGTTAGAACTGTTACCTAAAGATGTGTCCTGTCCGTCTCTCTCACATTTATTTTCAGGCGTTCTGTGTGTCTGAAACGATGCCAAAATCTATTCTCTTCTCTGGAGTTTATCTCTCCTGCGGCATCAGAACAGCAAAACCGACGGGGCCACCCAGAAGCTCATCTAGTAGAGCACTTACCTTATGAATGCTTTCCCTCAGCTGGACAGGTTTGAATCTGACCCACGGCCCTTTGCTTCATATCATATCATCCCCTCTGCTGCCTTTGCTGTCAAATAACATATATTAAACAGTATTTATATGTATTGTTCTTATTAACGTATTCTGTTTTTATGCACGTTTATCTTGCACTCAGGGATTTTAGTTGTTATATTATGTCTCATTCTTTTTTGTTTTTACCTTGTTCTTGGGGGGAGCAACATTTAATTTTGCTGTGTAGAATGGCTGGAATGTCAGATGAGTACTGGAAATCGCTGTCTGGTGATGAACCTTTAGTAGTTCTAGTCCAAAGGTGACTATTATAAACTTCATTGACTGATATGTTGTGTTCCTTTGTGTCTCCCAGGTATAAGGAGGCGGAGGAGGACTGCAGTAAAGCAATATCCCTGGACAGAACCTATTCCAAGGCATTTGCCCGCAGAGCAACAGCAAGAGTTGCTCTAGGAAGGCTCCTAGAGGCCAAAGAAGGTACTGCATATGACATCAGCCATTAAAGTTATACCATGTAACTTTTTTTATAAAACAAATCTTAAAATTGTCCTAACTGTTAAATCGCTAAAGTTTTTGAACACCCACTCCGTTATTTTCAGCTTCTAAAGCCTTCTCTTTATATGTTTTCTATGATCCTGTCCGGGGACCGGATTTCGCGGAAAAATGACGTAATTTGCATCATCCGTATGCGTTGTGTATACGTTGGCCAATCACATTGCGGATCATACACACATGATACACTACCGGCCAATTACAGTGCATCTTGCGTCTCTTCAGGAAATAGCTTGCTTCAACAGCTTTGTTTACGCTGGTCTAGAAGTCTAGCATGTAACTCCCCAACCGCTGCTCGTAGAGGGACACGAGAGACCTCTATGGATGCGTCTCGGCGAGGCGAGGCGGACGCGGTGGTCTGAAAGCCCAGTCCGCGGCGAAAAACGGCCGAAAAAAGCAGACGCGATCGCGGTTTGCTATACTGCTACAGACCACTAGTTGAGCAACTTACACAGTATACTGTAGCTTTAAGATACACTGCTACTTACATTCACTTGTTTTTAATGGAAACAGAAAGTCTGCACGTAATGTAACACAATTTACAATTTAGGCATTTAGCAGACTCTTTATCCAGAGCGTCTGCTAACACTTATTGAGAACATTGTTGCATGCAAATTCATGCAAATTCTGACTAGGGTACAAATGTAACCGGGTTCATTTGGTTGCATTAGTACCGAATAAATTAACCCTAAGGATTTTACAGTGTAGTCACTATCTTTTTGTAAATGTCGATTTTGTTTGACAGATTTCCAGGAGGTGTTGAAACTGGAACCTGGGAACAAGCAGGCACGGAATGAGCTCCAGAAAATTATGATTGTATGTATAAATATTTGTACATCTAATAATCTGTTAAGAGTAGTTCAGTTAATGTTGAAGCTTGTACTCTAAAAGCAGGAGAAATGTAAACATTCAAATGGCCATTTTCTTATTTACAAATTGTGCAGAGCCGTGTTACTTGGATATCAAATAAATAATACACTTTGACGGTTTCCTCTTTAAGCTGTGTTTACTGTATATAGGGGTGCCAGGTAGGCGGATACCTACCAGAGAGGACTCAGTCTTCTCCTTTTTTGTGTAGCCAGGTGTCGATGAGAAAAGGTTACAAAGGACTCAAATAATCAAATAAGAATCCTTTAAATGTATGGAACAGCTCTGTATTCAAGACCAGGGTGGGTTGCAATCATCACATCAACATAAACCCCAACTTAAATGTCCTTCAGAACCACAAAACAGTATAATAAGCAAAGTATGAAATTCAAAGAACTGGGGTTATCACCGGGTTACTAATTCAAAGTCAAACCACTTGTATAAAGAACCAAAGGAATTGTCTGTTCACAAATCAAAAGTCCGTTCGCATATGAAAGAAAATATCCTTTTGCTTTGTTTAGTTAACAGTCTGAAATCCTCTTGCTGGTAATAGTCATTATTCTGGGTTACCTGTGTGTAGGCTTCCAATAAGTTCAACTCAAAGCAGGGAAAGGCTGAAGGCAAATTATATTTCTCCCTGGATTGCCACAGAGAGGAGTTAGAATCTTTTTGCAGGCCTGTTTTGTAGAACCGTTTTTAAACTTGCCCCAACTCGGGCCAAAATGGATAAATGAAAAGAAAATGGCAAAGCATGAACAATGCTGGACAAACTGTCTTTCAGTGCTGCTGCCAGCAAACAAAACAGAGCTTCCCCACACCCTGAATCACACACCTGTAGCCATCAGACCTGAGTGGCTGATTGCCAGGTGTCAATCGTCGTTGTCAATCGTTCCCTAGGTGATGGCCTGTTAATTAGTCAATAATTGTCAATTAGAGTCAATTATGACTCTGGCCGTCACAACACCTAGATGTCAAATATAATAATGTATATCATAATTACTTAATAAACAACATTCTTCATTTGCGAAGCTGACTTTAAAGCCTTAATCCTACATAGATCATTGATCTTCCACTATTATCTCTCTGTAGGACATGGGAGACAGTGGTCTCTTGGCAACACAGGACAACATACCGAGGAGAACAATCCAGCCCATCAACAAACCACCTCACTTGCAGTCAACCGTGAGTAACCCATTGTTTGACTTACCAAGCATTTTTTGTTTTTTTTTTGTTTTTGAGAAGACAGGCTGGAGTTGACTGTGAACGCCTTTCATTTGTCATCAGAAACCACTGAGGAGAATTGATATTGAGGAAGTGAGTGGAAAGATCTCTGTGCCCAAAGGCGAGGAGGCTTCAGGTGTATCGGCAGCCGGGTCCCAAAACCCTACATGTTCCTTCCAGGGCGTAGTGAGGGAGGGTCAGGATCAGTCCTCACCACTGTCGACGTCCCCCATTGCTAAGATGCTAAAGATTGAGGAAATCACAGAACTCCCTGCACGGTCACCCGTCAAGTAAGTGGTGCCATATGCCATTGATTAAAAAGGCTCCTTACCACTCTAAAAACAGACCGTTTTATCAGATTTTACAACGTTGATCATTGATGCTTTCTTTGTTCTTTGCCCAGGGTTCCCGAGGACGATAATGTTGGAGGACGGCAGGAAAAACCAAGGAAGGAGCAAGTCAGTGGTCCACCAGAGACTCCCAGTGCACCCTCAAAAGAAGCAGAGGTCGTCCCACCTCCTCCCAGCAACAGCTTCCAGCTTGAATCTGACCTCAGGAAGATTGGAAATCAGCCTGAAATGATTTATAAATATCTGAGGGTGAGCGCTGACCAGAGGCGTCAATTCACCCTTTGTTAGCCTTCTGGTTGGTCCCTGACTGACCAACCAGCAGGCTCTATCTGCCTTGTCCCGCCTGGTTCCTCTTTTTTATGTTGAATTTGCTAAAACATAATTTTTGGAGAAATAAAAACATATAAAAACATGCTGATTCACTATGCTGCCACTGAGCAGCTCCATTTGACTGAAACAAAGTTTGAAATTAGAATTGAGCACACAGAATAACAATATGAAGCAACTGAATTAACATGATAGTGGATGGAGTGTCCCACTGAATGTCCCTCCAAGACACAGCAACCAATGGGTGTGGAGAGGGGCGGGACAACAGGCGGGACTTGACAAAGGGTGAATTGAGTATGGCTACAAGGGGAAAACAATTAAATATACTTCTTAAAATAAATTCATCATGCCTGTTGCTTAGGTATGGCAACATGACTGGTGTCTTGCACGCGCGAAGGCGAGCGTGCAAGACACCGGTCATGCTGCCATACCTTAGCTTTTGCTGAACTGCTGACGCCACTGGCGCTGACCAGGTCCAACAAACCTAACCTGTGAATATAATCCTTTGTTTTGTCTTTTTGGTTTTTCTGTTGGTTTCCAGCAAATAAATCCAGCGGCGTATGCAAAGATATTTCAGACTTCCCTCGAACCTGACATTCTCAGTCAGCTAGTGCACACTATGCATGTTTTCTTCACCAAGTGAGTACCGTTATAAACCTTGTTTGTCCCTTTGTCTAGATCTTGCCCATGCACATATGTATTAGTTATTAGTTGTTATTATTAGTGTTGAGGCTGGTACAAATTAATGGAAATGTTTACTCTTGTATGAAAGTTTATCTGCTAGTGTCCAGCACTTTTAGTATGACATAATACACAATAATAATAAAACTCAACTCTACTTCAGGAATGAAACACCAACACACATACTGGAGATCCTCAGGAGTCTAGCGAGTGTGAGACGCTTCGACATGGCAGTCATGTTCATGTCCTCCGGAGAGAAGAAAGGTGCTGTCTTGTTCAACTGTTGCTTGCAATGACCAGCAGCAATTTATCTTATTAAAGGACCACCATTTTCATATACTTGGTCCTCACTAATGCTCATTATAAGATGGTACCATTTCTACTCACTCTGTGTCTGTAGACAGGTTTGCTCATTTCAAACAAGATTTTCACACTTTATTTTTTTATTAATGCAATAACATTGGCTTCTATTACAACATTCTAACTTTCCAAGAAGAGAAAGGATGTGCGTCTTTTTAGCTTGGATTCCCCACTGATGTAATTGAACTGTCCATAGCCCACCAGTTAATTGCACCGAGTGAATTGTGCCATCTTATAATGACCAATTATATGAAGAAATGGTTGAAACGCACTTTTAAACATTATTGGATTTCTCCTTTTTTTTTTCTTCCAGTTCTACAAGAACTGTTTGACTTCCTTCACCAAGCTGACCTGGACAGATCATCCGTTGCATCCTTACGAAATAAATATGGCGTGTGACACTTGGGATTTCACTGGCATCTAGTGCACATTGTTCAGCATAACGTCTGGGAGCTACCAGGGATGCCAAGCCATCACAACTAGTTTGTTTATTTCAGAAGTATCTGATGAGGAGAAGGAACACGCACATCCAAACCAAACCTAGGCAGGTGCTTAGCAGAGAACTGAATGACTTACAAAAGGAAAAAATCTGCTCACACACAAAAGACTCCAGTTGAGACGTGATCTGGTCACGCAGGCACTTATGCCCTTTGTGTGCGAGCTCATCATTTAATTTTATGTCAAAAGTACCCAATTTGTACTGAGCCTGCAGATGTTTGTCTTATTTTTATGGTTCATGAAGAAACAGATTGGTCTGTGCACACTTGTAGTCTTGTTTGAATGTTCTCATTTGACCCACCTGAGCTGTGTGTAATTTGGGTGTTGGGAGTGTTTCATTACAGTACATTTAGTTTGTTGTTGGAAATACACCCCACTGAATTACAAATAAAAATATTTTTTTGGTATCTGTGTATGTAAGTGTGTGTGAGAGAGAGTAAAACATACCCCAGATCTTTATTGAATTCCATGTTTTGCTGAAAGTGCAATATATATTTATGTAATGAAGAGGTCTAAATAACACATACATTTTTTCTGCTTTATTTTTGGTTGAGAGATGCAGGAAAGGCAAAAGAGGGCATTACGGGCAGCAGAGTCTCGAACGTAAATATACAGATCCATCTAAAAAATATATATATTGTGTAAAAAGCATTGCAGATGCCATAGCACCCCAAATCATAAAGGACTGCGGAAACTTCCCACTGGCAATTCAGAAGGTTGACATTTCTCTATTATAAATCCTTGTTTTGAGTGGTCTCGTGTAATATAGTAATATTTTGAAATATAGACTTTTGATATTCATGAGCTGCCATAAAAATGTTCAATTTTAACAAAAAAGGTTTGGAATAATTCACTGAATGTGCAATGTATCTAGAATATATGAAAGTTTAAGGAAAATATACTTTTACACAATATATATATATTTTTTTTAGATGGATCTGTATATCTAAAAGTATCATGGAGGGAAAAAAACAAGCGATGTTTTTTCCATTTTCTTCTCAGCAGCCACACCAGTGAGGGTCTGTGATAAAGAGACCATAAATGCCAGGTTAAAATTCAGTCAAGGTCTGCTCAACACAAAATAAGTTGCATATCGTCGTTGTCAGGTAGAAACCTTGTATCTCCAAAGTTTCAAATGTGTACGTTCTTTCGCAAAGTAAAGCCCTGCTTCATCATACAAGGCCGTCTTACAAAAGTAGTGAAAACAGCAGATCTACAAGCACACAACGCCTCGCACCCGTTGTGTGCTTGTAGATCGGCTGTTTTCACTAGTTTAAATCATTTTTTAAATGATAAATGCAAACCAAACGGTTTTGTACATACAAGGTTTTCACCCGACAACGACGATATGAAATCTGGTGGAAAATGGTGGCCTACCATATACACTGATGGTCTCGTTGACTACTGCCGTCTGTCCAGTC
Source organism: Nannobrachium achirus (assembly GCF_963921795.1). Lineage (NCBI taxonomy): Eukaryota > Metazoa > Chordata > Actinopteri > Myctophiformes > Myctophidae > Nannobrachium > Nannobrachium achirus. The sequence continues at coordinate 17,613 of NW_027665005.1, forward strand.
AAAGTGTTCTGTGCCTGACAGCTGATGAACCCTGTGTCCACGTAGTGATTGATGGATATGTCGATCACCCTTCCGGTCATGCGTCTGCCGTACACACTCCAGGTGTAGCTGCATGAAGGGCTGCACTCAGCCGTGCACGTAAAGCTGGCCTCGACCCCCACTTCAATGGCATCTGGTCCTGAGATGGACACGTTCAGTGGCCCATCTGTAATGACAGATAACGAGCTTGTAGATCTGCTATTTTTGAAAAATCGTGAAAATTTGAATTTTGACCCGATTCTATAAGTGTCTTTTGAATCCTTCTAAGATTTTTTGAAAAAACTATGTTTCTATGTGAGCAATCTGGCCAGCCATCGTCAAAGAAAAGGTCCTTTTCACTTAAATGGAGCTCAGTTAGTCTGTTCTTGAGAGACTACTGTGTCAGTGGTTCTCAAACCTTTTCATGTGAAGGACCCCCAAAATGATATGTATTTGTCCACGGACCCCCATCTCAAAATATTTAGTTCCAGGGACCACCCAGAAGCAAACAAACATTCGCTTAAAAAATACATTATATTCAAAGATTTGCACCCATTTTCACAACTTTTTCAAAAATAGCAGATCTACAAGCTCGCAGTGCGGCACTCGGTGCCGCGCTGTGAGCTTGTATATCTGCTATTTTTCAATAGTTAACATTCATGGGGGGGCCCGCAGTGAATCCTTGTACCCAGGGCCCAGAATTTGGTGTGACGCCCCTGCCTATTACCCTATTAGCCTGCTATTGTAGGCTCCATATTATAGAAGTCTTATTTTTTAATGATCCAAAGCCTGCATTTTTGTAAAACAATTAGCCAAAATGTGAAACTTTTCATTGGTTTACCATTCACTTAGTTTGATTTGGTTATAGAATACTGATGTTTTCTATAACCGACTAAGCTCCTCCCCTTCATTTACATACGGTCGTCTGCTTTTTTTACGTGCTGGGAAACCTACCTTAACGCCCTCATTAGCATAATGTATGCGAGCATAATGTATGCGCACCACGCCCACACGCATTTCCAAACCACGCCCGCCCCCAATTTGCATATGTCGACTAAGCTCCTCCCCTTCATTTACATACGGCCGTCTGCATTTTTTACGCGCTGGGAAACGCCACTTAACAGCCTCATTAGCATAATTTATGCGGACCACACCCACACGCATTTCAAAACCATGCAACGCCCCCATTTCTTTTAAGTCGACTAAGCTCCTCCCCTTCATTTACATACGGTCGTCTGCTTTTTTTACGTGCTGGGAAACCTACCTTAACGCCCTCATTAGCATAATGTATGCGAGCATAATGTATGCGCACCACGCCCACACGCATTTCCAAACCACACCCCGCCCCCAATTTGCATATGTCGACTAAGCTCCTCCCCTTCATTTACATACGGTCGTCTGCTTTTTTTACGTGCTGGGAAACCTACCTTAACGCCCTCATTAGCATAATGTATGCGTGCATAATGTATGCGAACCACGCCCACACACATTTCCAAACCACGCCCCGCCCCCAATTTGCATATGTCGACTAAGCTCCTCCCCTTCATTTACATACGGCCGCCTGCATTTTTTACGCCCTGGGAAACACACCTTAATGCCCTCATTAGCATAATGTATGCGAGCATAATGTATGCGCACCACGCCCACACGCATTTCCAAACCACGCCCCGCCCCCAATTTGCATATGTCGACTAAGCTCCTCCCCTTCATTTACATACGGTCGTCTGCATTTTTTACGCCCTGGGAAACACACCTTAACGCCCTCATTAGCATAATGTATTCGAACCACGCCCACACGCATTTCCAAACCATGCCCCGCCCCCAATTTGCAAGAGTCGAATAAGCTCCTCCCCTTCATTTACATACGGCCGTCTGCATTTTTTACGCCCTGGGAAACACACCTTAATGCCCTCATTAGCATAATGTATGCGAGCATAATGTATGCGCACCACGCCCACACGCATTTCCAAACCACGCCCCGCCCCCAATTTGCATATGTCGACTAAGCTCCTCCCCTTCATTTACATACGGTCGTCTGCATTTTTTACGCCCTGGGAAACACACCTTAACGCCCTAATTAGCATAATGTATTCGAACCACGCCCACACGCATTTCCAAACCATGCCCCGCCCCCAATTTGCAAGAGTCGAATAAGCTCCTCCCCTTCATTTACATACGGCCGTCTGCATTTTTTACGCGCTGGGAAACACACCTTAACGCCCTCATTAGCATAATGTATGCGAGCATAATGTATGCGCACCACGCCCACACGCATTTCCAAACCACGCCCCGCCCCCAATTTGCATATGTCGACTAAGCTCCTCCCCTTCATTTACATACGGCCGTCTGCATTTTTTACGCGCTGGGAAACGCCACTTAACAGCCTCATTAGCATAATTTATGCGGACCACACCCACACGCATTTCCAAACCATGCACCGCCCCCATTTTTTTTAAGTCGACTAAGCTCCTCCCCTTCATTTGCATACGGTCGTCTGCTTTTTTTACGTGCCGGGAAACCTACCTTAACGCCCTCATTAGCATAATGTATGCGAGCATAATGTATGCGCACCACGCCCACACGCATTTCCAAACCACGCCCGCCCCCAATTTGCACGAGTCGACTAAGCTCCTCCCCTTCATTTACATACGGTCGTCTGCATTTTTTACGCGCTGGGAAACCTACCTTAACGCCCTCATTAGCATAATGTATGCGAGCATAATGTATGCGCACCACGCCCACACGCATTTCCAAACCACGCCCCGCCCCCAATTTGCATATGTCGACTAAGCTCCTCCCCTTCATTTACATACGGCCGTCTGCATTTTTTACGCGCTGGGAAACGCCACTTAACAGCCTCATTAGCATAATTTATGCGGACCACACCCACACGCATTTCCAAACCATGCACCGCCCCCATTTTTTTTAAGTCGACTAAGCTCCTCCCCTTCATTTGCATACGGTCGTCTGCTTTTTTTACGTGCCGGGAAACCTACCTTAACGCCCTCATTAGCATAATGTATGCGAGCATAATGTATGCGCACCACGCCCACACGCATTTCCAAACCACGCCCGCCCCCAATTTGCACGAGTCGACTAAGCTCCTCCCCTTCATTTACATACGGTCGTCTGCATTTTTTACGCGCTGGGAAACCTACCTTAACACCCTCATTAGCATAATTTATGCGAGCATAATGTATGCAGAACACACCCCCAACCTCATTTACATGCCACGCACCCAATTTAAATAATTAGACTAATACCCAAGCTCGAAAACGCTAAAGGCACCTGCTCAACCGCCGTTTGGGCCTCGCGCTCGAGCCTGGTACCCACGGGACCGGCTCGCCGCCCCGCACGCGGTTTTCGGGCCCCAGGCCCCGAAAACCGGGCCTGGGGACGGAAGGAAGAAAGAAAGAAAGAAAGAAAGAAAGAAAGAAAGAAAGAAAGAAAGAAAAGACGCTATTTATATATTTATTTATTTATGTATTTATTGAAGGAAGAAAGGAAGAAAGAAAGAAAGAAAGAAAGAAAGAAAGAAAGAAAGGAAGCAAGGAAGCTATTTAATTATTTATTTATTTAAGGAAGCAAGGAAGGAAGGAAGGAAGGAAGGAAGGAAGGAAGGAAGGAAAGAAAGAAAGAAAGAAAGAAAGATGTACGCTATTTATATATTTATTTATTTATTTATTGAAGGAAGGAAGGAAGGAAGGAAGGAAGGAAGCAAGGAAGGAAGGAAGGAAGGTTGCACGCTATTTAATTATTTATTTATTTATTTATGGATGGATGGATGGATGGATGGATGGATGGATGGATGGATGGAAGGAAGGAAGGAAGGAAGGAAGGAAGGAAGGAAGGAAGAAAGAAAGAAAGAAAGAAAGAAAGAAAGAAAGAAAGAAAGAAAGAAAGAAAGAAAGAAAGAAAGAAAGAAAGAAAGAAAGAAAGAAAGATGTACGCTATTTATATATTTATTTATTTATTTATGTATTTATTGAAGGAAGAAAGGAAGAAAAGAAGAAAGAAAGAAAGAAAGAAAGAAAGAAAGAAAGAAAGGAAGCAAGGAAGCAAGCACGCTATTTAATTATTTATTTATTTAAGGAAGGAAGGAAGGAAGCAAGGACACAAGGAAGGAAGGAAGGAAGGGAGGAAGGAAGGAAGCAAGGAAGCAAGCAAGCACGTTATTTATTTATTTATTTATTTAGCCGATAGGCAGACGCCCGGGGGGGGCGGAGACCCGATTCCGGATAAGCGGTTGAAGATGGATGGATGGATGGATGGATGGATGGAAGGAAGGAAACATAGTCGAGGAGGTAAATAAATAAATAAATAAATAAATAAATAAATAGTCAGTCTCGACAGGGGCCATTAATGAAATAAATAAAGCTCCTTTTAGTTGACCTTGTACCAGTGAGCCCAGCCAATGCCGGGGCCAATGTGTCCTTAATGCATCAATTCTGCAACATAGATATAGTGGAAATAGCAGATCTACAAGCTGGCTCACAGTGTAGATCGATCTGACTGACTGACTGACTGACTGACTGACTGACTGACTGACTGACTGACTGACTGACTGATTGATTGATTGAGGTATTTATTACAAGTATTGCATAGATTACAGGGGTCTTCTTGGGGGAAATGTCGTTTCATGTGTAGAAACATAATATAGCATATTAATCTGTTGGAATAGAATAGCCTATACAGATTAATATGCTATGTTTAATATGCTATGTTTTTTTAATATGCTAAAGGGACAGAATCGTTTTTTTTTTTTTTCACTCTTTTTCCTCTATTTTTTACATTTATTTGCAGCTACATGTAATTCAAATGGTTTATTTACAAGTCCATTTCACCACACAAAAGACAAGCCGTTTCCTCCTTTTATCCTCCTAACTTCCAATCCGGGGTTGGTTCATTCATAATGTCGTCATCATCTTCATCATCATCATCATCATCATCATCATCATCATCATCAACATGTGTCAGAGAAAGCAAAGATGGGCCGCCGGCCACAGGCCGGCGGCCCATCTTTGCTTTCTCTGACACATAGAACCTATCTCCCTTAATTGACACGAGCTGCCATGGCAGCTACGCTAGAAAACCCAAACCACGTAACCAATCAAGCCAGCCATGGCCCCCCAGCCCATGGGATACATTCTCCTTGGCTCTCCCCAATCACCTGACCAGGAAGTGTTCTCTCTCCTTCTCTGTTTACCTAGGAGCAGACGCATGAGTTGAGTGTTGCTTCAAACTATGTCAAGGGATGTATATATATAGATGTCACATTGCTCTGTTCAATTGCTCTTTAAACAACTTGGGACAGCGTGAGACGACGCTGTGTGTACATTTGGACACAAGACGTGGGTCAACGTGCCTCGTGAGGAGAGGAGAGGAGAGGAGGTGATGCACCATGGTGTCATGAACTTCAAACAGAAGCAGCGTGAGGAACAGGCAGAACCAGACTGATTGATTGATTGAAGACTTTATTAGAAGTTTGCATAGGAAAAGGTACAGTTTCATGACGGTACAGTTCACTGGTACAAGGTCTACTAAAAGGAGATCCATGAAAAGACTAAGCTTATTTCCACAGGAAACCATTTAAGTATCTCATATAACAAAGTAAAAGTACAATGTTTGGATCCGAGATGTAGTGGAGTAAAAGTATTGGAATAGCTGACATGAAATAATCTTTGACCCAAGTTGTTCCCTTGCAACTATGGGTGGACGATATGGAAAAATACAATATCACGATATTTTCCCAAGCTGTATCACGATACACGATTTTATCACGATTCTTTTGTCACCTTGGTTTTTATAGTTATTTTTCAAGTTACTAGACTCTTTGGGTTCCTTTTGGGAGGTCTAAATTGAACTTTACAAGTATGTAACTCTGACAGTATACACATGATTTGTATACTGTCAGAGTTAAGTGGAGACCTTGACATTTTAAAGTTTGAGAACTGATGATTTAGATTTTCGACCAAAATGCAGGTTTAATTGAATTCTGCAATGAATCTCTGTATTAACGATTAAACAGGATTTTTTACAAGGCTCCATCAATTGTATCACGATATATACGATACCTCTGAAAAGGCATATCGTGGAGACATTGTATCGTCTCAACGATAATTATCACCATATCGCACACCCCTACTTGCAACGCAGTAGCCAATATTCCCCTGACCTTAGAGCAATTGTTCTCGTTTATCAACTAATCAAAAAATAACCGTTTCACAGAAAGAGATGGCTGGGGGAAATAAAACTGTTGAGTTACAACTTCAAATGCGACAGAATGCAGAGGATGTACATGACTACATGAGAGAACTGGGCGGTTGGGAAACTGATATAAAGAAGAAAGATGAGCAGCTGAGAACAGGAAACCTTGGAGAAATTCAGGTATGTTCCAGGCCTCCAGCCACCATCCATATTCAGGAGATATTAACATACAATTTAGTTTTCGTTAACCCAAGTTAAAACAGCATTCCATTCCATACCTTTATTGTAGAAAGATCTCCCCCCTGTGCGTAACAAGGATTACAAAAAGAAGAAAACTGCGAAGAAGTCGTCTGTGAGCAACGGTGATATAAAGACAGCAGAATCCAAGCAAACGTCAAGAATAAAGTCCTATGACTATAGCTCATGGGATAAATTTGACGTGGTAAGTGATTAAATAATTTATAATAAATGTGCAAAACAAAGAGAGGATGGACAAATTGATCAGAGGCTTTTTACTGGTTGCAGAACAAGGCTTTGGAAGTGATGGATATGGATAAGGAAGACAGCCCTGGGGAATCAAATGACTCTGACTCGGAGGAAACCACTGTCGATCAGGAGAAGGCTCTGTCTGAGAAGGAAAAGGTAGTATCAGTGTTTGACTGTCTGCACTTCTTGAGAATACATTTACTCTATATACTAATTAGAACTGGGTGATAGATTGATGTAATAATGCCATCATGATATGATAAATTGATATTTTGGGATTTGGGCCTAGGACTTTGGTTATCATAATATTGTCACATTATCAACGTCAATATATCGTATATAACGTACAGTAGTGATACTATTCTCCATCAAACAAAAAAAAAATAGATTACACATGTTTTGTACTCATCAAACTAAATTATATTACACATTTTTCCCAAGGGCAACAAGCTTTTCAAAGAAGGGAAATATGAGGATGCTATGGAGTGCTACTCCAAGGGGATGATTGCTGACCCTTACAATCCCATTCTTCCAACAAACCGTGCTGCCTGCTTCTACAGACAAAAAAAGTAAGCCTTTTACCTCCTTGACAGCTGCGTTTGTGCCATGTTCGCATAGCCTCCTGTCTTTATTTCTGTCTATAAGGATGCGATGCTTACATCCTGAGCATATACAGCATGGAACTGAAAGGCAAAGAATGTACAGAGAGAATGTGTGTACTCAGTCAGGCTTTTATCCTATGAGTCGGTGGTGAGAATTTTGTATGCTCTAGGTATGCTGTTGCTGAGTCAGACTGCAACTTGGCGATTGCATTGGACAGCAAGTACTTGAAAGCGTTTGCACGAAGAGGTGCAACACGAGTCGCCCTGCAAAATTATGAAACTGCCTTAGAAGGTAAATATGTGTAAAGAGATACTTACAACAAGAGATACTTAAAGGAGCCATAGTCAACTTTTTCATTGTAGGGCCGACACTTTGTTTACATCCTAGTCTATAGACTAGAATGTAAACAAAGTGTCGGTCTGACAATGGCCAAAATGATTATTTTATCATTATTTTACACTTGTTGTGGTCATTTTTGAATAGAAACACATATATGAAGCTAATTCTTTTATAAAATATTTTCGAAACTATTTTTATTTTAGCATCTGTTTTTCAAGAAAAAGTTGACTATAGCTCCTTTAAGGTGGTCTATTAATAACTACTTAATGATATGAATGTCTTTACACACACAGATTATGAGATGGTTCTTAAGCTTGATCCTGGAAACCTGGAAGCTCAGAATGAAGTGAAGAAAATAAAAGTGAGTTCTGTGACACTGTCTTGCAGTTTGATCTCTGCTACCGTTCTCTCCCGACTCTCTACTAACCCTATTGTAATATATATATAAATATATATATATAATATATGCACGAGGCTTGACCCATTCCAGAATCTGTACATAATATCTTACTATACGTAATCTCTCTTAAGCTGTGTAATCATATAGATGTATTTTCTATGTACTTTTCTCCTTACCACATAATTATGTCCAGCATACTGTTTGTACCACATCTATTCTGTCTGTTCCTGCCTAGTCTTACGCTTGCTTACTTCTTCTTGTTCTCCGAGCTTGCTGCTTGCTTGCAGAGGGGTAATTCAACTGAATGTCACCACCTCACAAGTAGTGATGTGTCGTTCATGAGTGATTCGTTCATAAGAATCGAATCATTAGCATGACTCGTTAACGATTCCCGGCGGCGAGCTGTACTCGCGACGTAATAAAAACGCTCCCGCGATTGTGTTTTTCACGGGACGATCGCACTATGAACGAATCATTTGAACGGATCATTACCGTGAACGTGAACGAAATGATCCGTTCACTGAAATGAACGGGATTGCCCATCACTACTCACAAGAGGATGGCTTTTAGGATCATGATAGATGACTGCTAAATTACACTCGACTCCACCCCATTCTCCTCAGACCTTGATTGGTGTCAAATGTCCAAGTCAAGTCGCACAACCCGTGGAGGCCCCAGCAGTCGACCCCGAATATCAGAGCCTAATGGTGGACCAGCAGAAACGCCAGGAAGCAGTAGTACAGAAAGACAGGGTACGTTTTCCATGTTTCCATACACCACTTTTAGCTTCCAGAGCAAACCCATGCTGTTTCTCTAAAACCATTTTTATTTTTCGGTGACAGTTTTCATAGGTATTGCATTTTGCTTTCAGGGGAATGCCTATTTCAAAGAGGGAAAGTACGAGGCAGCAATAGAGTGCTACAGCAGAGGCATGGATGCAGACGCCACCAATGCTCTCTTACCTGCCAATCGAGCCATGGCCAATCTCAAGCTGGAGAGGTTAGAACTGTTACCTAAAGATGTGTCCTGTCCGTCTCTCTCACATTTATTTTCAGGCGTTCTGTGTGTCTGAAACGATGCCAAAATCTATTCTCTTCTCTGGAGTTTATCTCTCCTGCGGCATCAGAACAGCAAAACCGACGGGGCCACCCAGAAGCTCATCTAGTAGAGCACTTACCTTATGAATGCTTTCCCTCAGCTGGACAGGTTTGAATCTGACCCACGGCCCTTTGCTTCATATCATATCATCCCCTCTGCTGCCTTTGCTGTCAAATAACATATATTAAACAGTATTTATATGTATTGTTCTTATTAACGTATTCTGTTTTTATGCACGTTTATCTTGCACTCAGGGATTTTAGTTGTTATATTATGTCTCATTCTTTTTTGTTTTTACCTTGTTCTTGGGGGGAGCAACATTTAATTTTGCTGTGTAGAATGGCTGGAATGTCAGATGAGTACTGGAAATCGCTGTCTGGTGATGAACCTTTAGTAGTTCTAGTCCAAAGGTGACTATTATAAACTTCATTGACTGATATGTTGTGTTCCTTTGTGTCTCCCAGGTATAAGGAGGCGGAGGAGGACTGCAGTAAAGCAATATCCCTGGACAGAACCTATTCCAAGGCATTTGCCCGCAGAGCAACAGCAAGAGTTGCTCTAGGAAGGCTCCTAGAGGCCAAAGAAGGTACTGCATATGACATCAGCCATTAAAGTTATACCATGTAACTTTTTTTATAAAACAAATCTTAAAATTGTCCTAACTGTTAAATCGCTAAAGTTTTTGAACACCCACTCCGTTATTTTCAGCTTCTAAAGCCTTCTCTTTATATGTTTTCTATGATCCTGTCCGGGGACCGGATTTCGCGGAAAAATGACGTAATTTGCATCATCCGTATGCGTTGTGTATACGTTGGCCAATCACATTGCGGATCATACACACATGATACACTACCGGCCAATTACAGTGCATCTTGCGTCTCTTCAGGAAATAGCTTGCTTCAACAGCTTTGTTTACGCTGGTCTAGAAGTCTAGCATGTAACTCCCCAACCGCTGCTCGTAGAGGGACACGAGAGACCTCTATGGATGCGTCTCGGCGAGGCGAGGCGGACGCGGTGGTCTGAAAGCCCAGTCCGCGGCGAAAAACGGCCGAAAAAAGCAGACGCGATCGCGGTTTGCTATACTGCTACAGACCACTAGTTGAGCAACTTACACAGTATACTGTAGCTTTAAGATACACTGCTACTTACATTCACTTGTTTTTAATGGAAACAGAAAGTCTGCACGTAATGTAACACAATTTACAATTTAGGCATTTAGCAGACTCTTTATCCAGAGCGTCTGCTAACACTTATTGAGAACATTGTTGCATGCAAATTCATGCAAATTCTGACTAGGGTACAAATGTAACCGGGTTCATTTGGTTGCATTAGTACCGAATAAATTAACCCTAAGGATTTTACAGTGTAGTCACTATCTTTTTGTAAATGTCGATTTTGTTTGACAGATTTCCAGGAGGTGTTGAAACTGGAACCTGGGAACAAGCAGGCACGGAATGAGCTCCAGAAAATTATGATTGTATGTATAAATATTTGTACATCTAATAATCTGTTAAGAGTAGTTCAGTTAATGTTGAAGCTTGTACTCTAAAAGCAGGAGAAATGTAAACATTCAAATGGCCATTTTCTTATTTACAAATTGTGCAGAGCCGTGTTACTTGGATATCAAATAAATAATACACTTTGACGGTTTCCTCTTTAAGCTGTGTTTACTGTATATAGGGGTGCCAGGTAGGCGGATACCTACCAGAGAGGACTCAGTCTTCTCCTTTTTTGTGTAGCCAGGTGTCGATGAGAAAAGGTTACAAAGGACTCAAATAATCAAATAAGAATCCTTTAAATGTATGGAACAGCTCTGTATTCAAGACCAGGGTGGGTTGCAATCATCACATCAACATAAACCCCAACTTAAATGTCCTTCAGAACCACAAAACAGTATAATAAGCAAAGTATGAAATTCAAAGAACTGGGGTTATCACCGGGTTACTAATTCAAAGTCAAACCACTTGTATAAAGAACCAAAGGAATTGTCTGTTCACAAATCAAAAGTCCGTTCGCATATGAAAGAAAATATCCTTTTGCTTTGTTTAGTTAACAGTCTGAAATCCTCTTGCTGGTAATAGTCATTATTCTGGGTTACCTGTGTGTAGGCTTCCAATAAGTTCAACTCAAAGCAGGGAAAGGCTGAAGGCAAATTATATTTCTCCCTGGATTGCCACAGAGAGGAGTTAGAATCTTTTTGCAGGCCTGTTTTGTAGAACCGTTTTTAAACTTGCCCCAACTCGGGCCAAAATGGATAAATGAAAAGAAAATGGCAAAGCATGAACAATGCTGGACAAACTGTCTTTCAGTGCTGCTGCCAGCAAACAAAACAGAGCTTCCCCACACCCTGAATCACACACCTGTAGCCATCAGACCTGAGTGGCTGATTGCCAGGTGTCAATCGTCGTTGTCAATCGTTCCCTAGGTGATGGCCTGTTAATTAGTCAATAATTGTCAATTAGAGTCAATTATGACTCTGGCCGTCACAACACCTAGATGTCAAATATAATAATGTATATCATAATTACTTAATAAACAACATTCTTCATTTGCGAAGCTGACTTTAAAGCCTTAATCCTACATAGATCATTGATCTTCCACTATTATCTCTCTGTAGGACATGGGAGACAGTGGTCTCTTGGCAACACAGGACAACATACCGAGGAGAACAATCCAGCCCATCAACAAACCACCTCACTTGCAGTCAACCGTGAGTAACCCATTGTTTGACTTACCAAGCATTTTTTGTTTTTTTTTTGTTTTTGAGAAGACAGGCTGGAGTTGACTGTGAACGCCTTTCATTTGTCATCAGAAACCACTGAGGAGAATTGATATTGAGGAAGTGAGTGGAAAGATCTCTGTGCCCAAAGGCGAGGAGGCTTCAGGTGTATCGGCAGCCGGGTCCCAAAACCCTACATGTTCCTTCCAGGGCGTAGTGAGGGAGGGTCAGGATCAGTCCTCACCACTGTCGACGTCCCCCATTGCTAAGATGCTAAAGATTGAGGAAATCACAGAACTCCCTGCACGGTCACCCGTCAAGTAAGTGGTGCCATATGCCATTGATTAAAAAGGCTCCTTACCACTCTAAAAACAGACCGTTTTATCAGATTTTACAACGTTGATCATTGATGCTTTCTTTGTTCTTTGCCCAGGGTTCCCGAGGACGATAATGTTGGAGGACGGCAGGAAAAACCAAGGAAGGAGCAAGTCAGTGGTCCACCAGAGACTCCCAGTGCACCCTCAAAAGAAGCAGAGGTCGTCCCACCTCCTCCCAGCAACAGCTTCCAGCTTGAATCTGACCTCAGGAAGATTGGAAATCAGCCTGAAATGATTTATAAATATCTGAGGGTGAGCGCTGACCAGAGGCGTCAATTCACCCTTTGTTAGCCTTCTGGTTGGTCCCTGACTGACCAACCAGCAGGCTCTATCTGCCTTGTCCCGCCTGGTTCCTCTTTTTTATGTTGAATTTGCTAAAACATAATTTTTGGAGAAATAAAAACATATAAAAACATGCTGATTCACTATGCTGCCACTGAGCAGCTCCATTTGACTGAAACAAAGTTTGAAATTAGAATTGAGCACACAGAATAACAATATGAAGCAACTGAATTAACATGATAGTGGATGGAGTGTCCCACTGAATGTCCCTCCAAGACACAGCAACCAATGGGTGTGGAGAGGGGCGGGACAACAGGCGGGACTTGACAAAGGGTGAATTGAGTATGGCTACAAGGGGAAAACAATTAAATATACTTCTTAAAATAAATTCATCATGCCTGTTGCTTAGGTATGGCAACATGACTGGTGTCTTGCACGCGCGAAGGCGAGCGTGCAAGACACCGGTCATGCTGCCATACCTTAGCTTTTGCTGAACTGCTGACGCCACTGGCGCTGACCAGGTCCAACAAACCTAACCTGTGAATATAATCCTTTGTTTTGTCTTTTTGGTTTTTCTGTTGGTTTCCAGCAAATAAATCCAGCGGCGTATGCAAAGATATTTCAGACTTCCCTCGAACCTGACATTCTCAGTCAGCTAGTGCACACTATGCATGTTTTCTTCACCAAGTGAGTACCGTTATAAACCTTGTTTGTCCCTTTGTCTAGATCTTGCCCATGCACATATGTATTAGTTATTAGTTGTTATTATTAGTGTTGAGGCTGGTACAAATTAATGGAAATGTTTACTCTTGTATGAAAGTTTATCTGCTAGTGTCCAGCACTTTTAGTATGACATAATACACAATAATAATAAAACTCAACTCTACTTCAGGAATGAAACACCAACACACATACTGGAGATCCTCAGGAGTCTAGCGAGTGTGAGACGCTTCGACATGGCAGTCATGTTCATGTCCTCCGGAGAGAAGAAAGGTGCTGTCTTGTTCAACTGTTGCTTGCAATGACCAGCAGCAATTTATCTTATTAAAGGACCACCATTTTCATATACTTGGTCCTCACTAATGCTCATTATAAGATGGTACCATTTCTACTCACTCTGTGTCTGTAGACAGGTTTGCTCATTTCAAACAAGATTTTCACACTTTATTTTTTTATTAATGCAATAACATTGGCTTCTATTACAACATTCTAACTTTGCAAGAAGAGAAAGGATGTGCGTCTTTTTAGCTTGGATTCCCCACTGATGTAATTGAACTGTCCATAGCCCACCAGTTAATTGCACCGAGTGAATTGTGCCATCTTATAATGACCAATTATATGAAGAAATGGTTGAAACGCACTTTTAAACATTATTGGATTTCTCCTTTTTTTTTTCTTCCAGTTCTACAAGAACTGTTTGACTTCCTTCACCAAGCTGACCTGGACAGATCATCCGTTGCATCCTTACGAAATAAATATGGCGTGTGACACTTGGGATTTCACTGGCATCTAGTGCACATTGTTCAGCATAACGTCTGGGAGCTACCAGGGATGCCAAGCCATCACAACTAGTTTGTTTATTTCAGAAGTATCTGATGAGGAGAAGGAACACGCACATCCAAACCAAACCTAGGCAGGTGCTTAGCAGAGAACTGAATGACTTACAAAAGGAAAAAATCTGCTCACACACAAAAGACTCCAGTTGAGACGTGATCTGGTCACGCAGGCACTTATGCCCTTTGTGTGCGAGCTCATCATTTAATTTTATGTCAAAAGTACCCAATTTGTACTGAGCCTGCAGATGTTTGTCTTATTTTTATGGTTCATGAAGAAACAGATTGGTCTGTGCACACTTGTAGTCTTGTTTGAATGTTCTCATTTGACCCACCTGAGCTGTGTGTAATTTGGGTGTTGGGAGTGTTTCATTACAGTACATTTAGTTTGTTGTTGGAAATACACCCCACTGAATTACAAATAAAAATATTTTTTTGGTATCTGTGTATGTAAGTGTGTGTGAGAGAGAGTAAAACATACCCCAGATCTTTATTGAATTCCATGTTTTGCTGAAAGTGCAATATATATTTATGTAATGAAGAGGTCTAAATAACACATACATTTTTTCTGCTTTATTTTTGGTTGAGAGATGCAGGAAAGGCGAAAGAGGGCATTACGGGCAGCAGAGTCTCGAAAGTAAATATACAGATCCATCTAAAAAATATATATATTGTGTAAAAAGCATTGCAGATGCCATAGCACCCCAAATCATAAAGGACTGCGGAAACTTCCCACTGGCAATTCAGAAGGTTGACATTTCTCTATTATAAATCCTTGTTTTGAGTGGTCTCGTGTAATATAGTAATATTTTGAAATATAGACTTTTGATATTCATGAGCTGCCATAAAAATGTTCAATTTTAACAAAAAAGGTTTGGAATAATTCACTGAATGTGCAATGTATCTAGAATATATGAAAGTTTAAGGAAAATATACTTTTACACAATATATATATATTTTTTTTAGATGGATCTGTATATCTAAAAGTATCATGGAGGGAAAAAAACAAGCGATGTTTTTTCCATTTTCTTCTCAGCAGCCACACCAGTGAGGGTCTGTGATAAAGAGACCATAAATGCCAGGTTAAAATTCAGTCAAGGTCTGCTCAACACAAAATAAGTTGCATATCGTCGTTGTCAGGTAGAAACCTTGTATCTCCAAAGTTTCAAATGTGTACGTTCTTTCGCAAAGTAAAGCCCTGCTTCATCATACAAGGCCGTCTTACAAAAGTAGTGAAAACAGCAGATCTACAAGCACACAACGCCTCGCACCCGTTGTGTGCTTGTAGATCGGCTGTTTTCACTAGTTTAAATCATTTTTTAAATGATAAATGCAAACCAAACGGTTTTGTACATACAAGGTTTTCACCCGACAACGACGATATGAAATCTGGTGGAAAATGGTGGCCTACCATATACACTGATGGTCTCGTTGACTACTGCCGTCTGTCCAGTCAAAGTGTTCTGTGCCTGACAGCTGATGAACCCTGTGTCCACGTAGTGATTGATGGATATGTCGATCACCCTTCCGGTCATGCGTCTGCCGTACACACTCCAGGTGTAGCTGCATGAAGGGCTGCACTCAGCCGTGCACGTAAAGCTGGCCTCGACCCCCACTTCAATGGCATCTGGTCCTGAGATGGACACGTTCAGTGGCCCATCTGTAATGACAGATAACGAGCTTGTAGATCTGCTATTTTTGAAAAATCGTGAAAATTTGAATTTTGACCCGATTCTATAAGTGTCTTTTGAATCCTTCTAAGATTTTTTGAAAAAACTATGTTTCTATGTGAGCAATCTGGCCAGCCATCGTCAAAGAAAAGGTCCTTTTCACTTAAATGGAGCTCAGTTAGTCTGTTCTTGAGAGACTACTGTGTCAGTGGTTCTCAAACCTTTTCATGTGAAGGACCCCCAAAATGATATGTATTTGTCCACGGACCCCCATCTCAAAATATTTAGTTCCAGGGACCACCCAGAAGCAAACAAACATTCGCTTAAAAAATACATTATATTCAAAGATTTGCACCCATTTTCACAACTTTTTCAAAAATAGCAGATCTACAAGCTCGCAGTGCGGCACTCGGTGCCGCGCTGTGAGCTTGTATATCTGCTATTTTTCAATAGTTAACATTCATGGGGGGGCCCGCAGTGAATCCTTGTACCCAGGGCCCAGAATTTGGTGTGACGCCCCTGCCTATTACCCTATTAGCCTGCTATTGTAGGCTCCATATTATAGAAGTCTTATTTTTTAATGATCCAAAGCCTGCATTTTTGTAAAACAATTAGCCAAAATGTGAAACTTTTCATTGGTTTACCATTCACTTAGTTTGATTTGGTTATAGAATACTGATGTTTTCTATAACCGACTAAGCTCCTCCCCTTCATTTACATACGGTCGTCTGCTTTTTTTACGTGCTGGGAAACCTACCTTAACGCCCTCATTAGCATAATGTATGCGAGCATAATGTATGCGCACCACGCCCACACGCATTTCCAAACCACGCCCGCCCCCAATTTGCATATGTCGACTAAGCTCCTCCCCTTCATTTACATACGGCCGTCTGCATTTTTTACGCGCTGGGAAACGCCACTTAACAGCCTCATTAGCATAATTTATGCGGACCACACCCACACGCATTTCAAAACCATGCAACGCCCCCATTTCTTTTAAGTCGACTAAGCTCCTCCCCTTCATTTACATACGGTCGTCTGCTTTTTTTACGTGCTGGGAAACCTACCTTAACGCCCTCATTAGCATAATGTATGCGAGCATAATGTATGCGCACCACGCCCACACGCATTTCCAAACCACACCCCGCCCCCAATTTGCATATGTCGACTAAGCTCCTCCCCTTCATTTACATACGGTCGTCTGCTTTTTTTACGTGCTGGGAAACCTACCTTAACGCCCTCATTAGCATAATGTATGCGTGCATAATGTATGCGAACCACGCCCACACACATTTCCAAACCACGCCCCGCCCCCAATTTGCATATGTCGACTAAGCTCCTCCCCTTCATTTACATACGGCCGCCTGCATTTTTTACGCCCTGGGAAACACACCTTAATGCCCTCATTAGCATAATGTATGCGAGCATAATGTATGCGCACCACGCCCACACGCATTTCCAAACCACGCCCCGCCCCCAATTTGCATATGTCGACTAAGCTCCTCCCCTTCATTTACATACGGTCGTCTGCATTTTTTACGCCCTGGGAAACACACCTTAACGCCCTCATTAGCATAATGTATTCGAACCACGCCCACACGCATTTCCAAACCATGCCCCGCCCCCAATTTGCAAG
>NW_027665005.1:40000-55714 GCF_963921795.1 Nannobrachium achirus
TCTGAGAAGGAAAAGGTAGTATCAGTGTTTGACTGTCTGCACTTCTTGAGAATACATTTACTCTATATACTAATTAGAACTGGGTGATAGATTGATGTAATAATGCCATCATGATATGATAAATTGATATTTTGGGATTTGGGCCTAGGACTTTGGTTATCATAATATTGTCACATTATCAACGTCAATATATCGTATATAACGTACAGTAGTGATACTATTCTCCATCAAACAAAAAAAAAATAGATTACACATGTTTTGTACTCATCAAACTAAATTATATTACACATTTTTCCCAAGGGCAACAAGCTTTTCAAAGAAGGGAAATATGAGGATGCTATGGAGTGCTACTCCAAGGGGATGATTGCTGACCCTTACAATCCCATTCTTCCAACAAACCGTGCTGCCTGCTTCTACAGACAAAAAAAGTAAGCCTTTTACCTCCTTGACAGCTGCGTTTGTGCCATGTTCGCATAGCCTCCTGTCTTTATTTCTGTCTATAAGGATGCGATGCTTACATCCTGAGCATATACAGCATGGAACTGAAAGGCAAAGAATGTACAGAGAGAATGTGTGTACTCAGTCAGGCTTTTATCCTATGAGTCGGTGGTGAGAATTTTGTATGCTCTAGGTATGCTGTTGCTGAGTCAGACTGCAACTTGGCGATTGCATTGGACAGCAAGTACTTGAAAGCGTTTGCACGAAGAGGTGCAACACGAGTCGCCCTGCAAAATTATGAAACTGCCTTAGAAGGTAAATATGTGTAAAGAGATACTTACAACAAGAGATACTTAAAGGAGCCATAGTCAACTTTTTCATTGTAGGGCCGACACTTTGTTTACATCCTAGTCTATAGACTAGAATGTAAACAAAGTGTCGGTCTGACAATGGCCAAAATGATTATTTTATCATTATTTTACACTTGTTGTGGTCATTTTTGAATAGAAACACATATATGAAGCTAATTCTTTTATAAAATATTTTCGAAACTATTTTTATTTTAGCATCTGTTTTTCAAGAAAAAGTTGACTATAGCTCCTTTAAGGTGGTCTATTAATAACTACTTAATGATATGAATGTCTTTACACACACAGATTATGAGATGGTTCTTAAGCTTGATCCTGGAAACCTGGAAGCTCAGAATGAAGTGAAGAAAATAAAAGTGAGTTCTGTGACACTGTCTTGCAGTTTGATCTCTGCTACCGTTCTCTCCCGACTCTCTACTAACCCTATTGTAATATATATATAAATATATATATATAATATATGCACGAGGCTTGACCCATTCCAGAATCTGTACATAATATCTTACTATACGTAATCTCTCTTAAGCTGTGTAATCATATAGATGTATTTTCTATGTACTTTTCTCCTTACCACATAATTATGTCCAGCATACTGTTTGTACCACATCTATTCTGTCTGTTCCTGCCTAGTCTTACGCTTGCTTACTTCTTCTTGTTCTCCGAGCTTGCTGCTTGCTTGCAGAGGGGTAATTCAACTGAATGTCACCACCTCACAAGTAGTGATGTGTCGTTCATGAGTGATTCGTTCATAAGAATCGAATCATTAGCATGACTCGTTAACGATTCCCGGCGGCGAGCTGTACTCGCGACGTAATAAAAACGCTCCCGCGATTGTGTTTTTCACGGGACGATCGCACTATGAACGAATCATTTGAACGGATCATTACCGTGAACGTGAACGAAATGATCCGTTCACTGAAATGAACGGGATTGCCCATCACTACTCACAAGAGGATGGCTTTTAGGATCATGATAGATGACTGCTAAATTACACTCGACTCCACCCCATTCTCCTCAGACCTTGATTGGTGTCAAATGTCCAAGTCAAGTCGCACAACCCGTGGAGGCCCCAGCAGTCGACCCCGAATATCAGAGCCTAATGGTGGACCAGCAGAAACGCCAGGAAGCAGTAGTACAGAAAGACAGGGTACGTTTTCCATGTTTCCATACACCACTTTTAGCTTCCAGAGCAAACCCATGCTGTTTCTCTAAAACCATTTTTATTTTTCGGTGACAGTTTTCATAGGTATTGCATTTTGCTTTCAGGGGAATGCCTATTTCAAAGAGGGAAAGTACGAGGCAGCAATAGAGTGCTACAGCAGAGGCATGGATGCAGACGCCACCAATGCTCTCTTACCTGCCAATCGAGCCATGGCCAATCTCAAGCTGGAGAGGTTAGAACTGTTACCTAAAGATGTGTCCTGTCCGTCTCTCTCACATTTATTTTCAGGCGTTCTGTGTGTCTGAAACGATGCCAAAATCTATTCTCTTCTCTGGAGTTTATCTCTCCTGCGGCATCAGAACAGCAAAACCGACGGGGCCACCCAGAAGCTCATCTAGTAGAGCACTTACCTTATGAATGCTTTCCCTCAGCTGGACAGGTTTGAATCTGACCCACGGCCCTTTGCTTCATATCATATCATCCCCTCTGCTGCCTTTGCTGTCAAATAACATATATTAAACAGTATTTATATGTATTGTTCTTATTAACGTATTCTGTTTTTATGCACGTTTATCTTGCACTCAGGGATTTTAGTTGTTATATTATGTCTCATTCTTTTTTGTTTTTACCTTGTTCTTGGGGGGAGCAACATTTAATTTTGCTGTGTAGAATGGCTGGAATGTCAGATGAGTACTGGAAATCGCTGTCTGGTGATGAACCTTTAGTAGTTCTAGTCCAAAGGTGACTATTATAAACTTCATTGACTGATATGTTGTGTTCCTTTGTGTCTCCCAGGTATAAGGAGGCGGAGGAGGACTGCAGTAAAGCAATATCCCTGGACAGAACCTATTCCAAGGCATTTGCCCGCAGAGCAACAGCAAGAGTTGCTCTAGGAAGGCTCCTAGAGGCCAAAGAAGGTACTGCATATGACATCAGCCATTAAAGTTATACCATGTAACTTTTTTTATAAAACAAATCTTAAAATTGTCCTAACTGTTAAATCGCTAAAGTTTTTGAACACCCACTCCGTTATTTTCAGCTTCTAAAGCCTTCTCTTTATATGTTTTCTATGATCCTGTCCGGGGACCGGATTTCGCGGAAAAATGACGTAATTTGCATCATCCGTATGCGTTGTGTATACGTTGGCCAATCACATTGCGGATCATACACACATGATACACTACCGGCCAATTACAGTGCATCTTGCGTCTCTTCAGGAAATAGCTTGCTTCAACAGCTTTGTTTACGCTGGTCTAGAAGTCTAGCATGTAACTCCCCAACCGCTGCTCGTAGAGGGACACGAGAGACCTCTATGGATGCGTCTCGGCGAGGCGAGGCGGACGCGGTGGTCTGAAAGCCCAGTCCGCGGCGAAAAACGGCCGAAAAAAGCAGACGCGATCGCGGTTTGCTATACTGCTACAGACCACTAGTTGAGCAACTTACACAGTATACTGTAGCTTTAAGATACACTGCTACTTACATTCACTTGTTTTTAATGGAAACAGAAAGTCTGCACGTAATGTAACACAATTTACAATTTAGGCATTTAGCAGACTCTTTATCCAGAGCGTCTGCTAACACTTATTGAGAACATTGTTGCATGCAAATTCATGCAAATTCTGACTAGGGTACAAATGTAACCGGGTTCATTTGGTTGCATTAGTACCGAATAAATTAACCCTAAGGATTTTACAGTGTAGTCACTATCTTTTTGTAAATGTCGATTTTGTTTGACAGATTTCCAGGAGGTGTTGAAACTGGAACCTGGGAACAAGCAGGCACGGAATGAGCTCCAGAAAATTATGATTGTATGTATAAATATTTGTACATCTAATAATCTGTTAAGAGTAGTTCAGTTAATGTTGAAGCTTGTACTCTAAAAGCAGGAGAAATGTAAACATTCAAATGGCCATTTTCTTATTTACAAATTGTGCAGAGCCGTGTTACTTGGATATCAAATAAATAATACACTTTGACGGTTTCCTCTTTAAGCTGTGTTTACTGTATATAGGGGTGCCAGGTAGGCGGATACCTACCAGAGAGGACTCAGTCTTCTCCTTTTTTGTGTAGCCAGGTGTCGATGAGAAAAGGTTACAAAGGACTCAAATAATCAAATAAGAATCCTTTAAATGTATGGAACAGCTCTGTATTCAAGACCAGGGTGGGTTGCAATCATCACATCAACATAAACCCCAACTTAAATGTCCTTCAGAACCACAAAACAGTATAATAAGCAAAGTATGAAATTCAAAGAACTGGGGTTATCACCGGGTTACTAATTCAAAGTCAAACCACTTGTATAAAGAACCAAAGGAATTGTCTGTTCACAAATCAAAAGTCCGTTCGCATATGAAAGAAAATATCCTTTTGCTTTGTTTAGTTAACAGTCTGAAATCCTCTTGCTGGTAATAGTCATTATTCTGGGTTACCTGTGTGTAGGCTTCCAATAAGTTCAACTCAAAGCAGGGAAAGGCTGAAGGCAAATTATATTTCTCCCTGGATTGCCACAGAGAGGAGTTAGAATCTTTTTGCAGGCCTGTTTTGTAGAACCGTTTTTAAACTTGCCCCAACTCGGGCCAAAATGGATAAATGAAAAGAAAATGGCAAAGCATGAACAATGCTGGACAAACTGTCTTTCAGTGCTGCTGCCAGCAAACAAAACAGAGCTTCCCCACACCCTGAATCACACACCTGTAGCCATCAGACCTGAGTGGCTGATTGCCAGGTGTCAATCGTCGTTGTCAATCGTTCCCTAGGTGATGGCCTGTTAATTAGTCAATAATTGTCAATTAGAGTCAATTATGACTCTGGCCGTCACAACACCTAGATGTCAAATATAATAATGTATATCATAATTACTTAATAAACAACATTCTTCATTTGCGAAGCTGACTTTAAAGCCTTAATCCTACATAGATCATTGATCTTCCACTATTATCTCTCTGTAGGACATGGGAGACAGTGGTCTCTTGGCAACACAGGACAACATACCGAGGAGAACAATCCAGCCCATCAACAAACCACCTCACTTGCAGTCAACCGTGAGTAACCCATTGTTTGACTTACCAAGCATTTTTTGTTTTTTTTTTGTTTTTGAGAAGACAGGCTGGAGTTGACTGTGAACGCCTTTCATTTGTCATCAGAAACCACTGAGGAGAATTGATATTGAGGAAGTGAGTGGAAAGATCTCTGTGCCCAAAGGCGAGGAGGCTTCAGGTGTATCGGCAGCCGGGTCCCAAAACCCTACATGTTCCTTCCAGGGCGTAGTGAGGGAGGGTCAGGATCAGTCCTCACCACTGTCGACGTCCCCCATTGCTAAGATGCTAAAGATTGAGGAAATCACAGAACTCCCTGCACGGTCACCCGTCAAGTAAGTGGTGCCATATGCCATTGATTAAAAAGGCTCCTTACCACTCTAAAAACAGACCGTTTTATCAGATTTTACAACGTTGATCATTGATGCTTTCTTTGTTCTTTGCCCAGGGTTCCCGAGGACGATAATGTTGGAGGACGGCAGGAAAAACCAAGGAAGGAGCAAGTCAGTGGTCCACCAGAGACTCCCAGTGCACCCTCAAAAGAAGCAGAGGTCGTCCCACCTCCTCCCAGCAACAGCTTCCAGCTTGAATCTGACCTCAGGAAGATTGGAAATCAGCCTGAAATGATTTATAAATATCTGAGGGTGAGCGCTGACCAGAGGCGTCAATTCACCCTTTGTTAGCCTTCTGGTTGGTCCCTGACTGACCAACCAGCAGGCTCTATCTGCCTTGTCCCGCCTGGTTCCTCTTTTTTATGTTGAATTTGCTAAAACATAATTTTTGGAGAAATAAAAACATATAAAAACATGCTGATTCACTATGCTGCCACTGAGCAGCTCCATTTGACTGAAACAAAGTTTGAAATTAGAATTGAGCACACAGAATAACAATATGAAGCAACTGAATTAACATGATAGTGGATGGAGTGTCCCACTGAATGTCCCTCCAAGACACAGCAACCAATGGGTGTGGAGAGGGGCGGGACAACAGGCGGGACTTGACAAAGGGTGAATTGAGTATGGCTACAAGGGGAAAACAATTAAATATACTTCTTAAAATAAATTCATCATGCCTGTTGCTTAGGTATGGCAACATGACTGGTGTCTTGCACGCGCGAAGGCGAGCGTGCAAGACACCGGTCATGCTGCCATACCTTAGCTTTTGCTGAACTGCTGACGCCACTGGCGCTGACCAGGTCCAACAAACCTAACCTGTGAATATAATCCTTTGTTTTGTCTTTTTGGTTTTTCTGTTGGTTTCCAGCAAATAAATCCAGCGGCGTATGCAAAGATATTTCAGACTTCCCTCGAACCTGACATTCTCAGTCAGCTAGTGCACACTATGCATGTTTTCTTCACCAAGTGAGTACCGTTATAAACCTTGTTTGTCCCTTTGTCTAGATCTTGCCCATGCACATATGTATTAGTTATTAGTTGTTATTATTAGTGTTGAGGCTGGTACAAATTAATGGAAATGTTTACTCTTGTATGAAAGTTTATCTGCTAGTGTCCAGCACTTTTAGTATGACATAATACACAATAATAATAAAACTCAACTCTACTTCAGGAATGAAACACCAACACACATACTGGAGATCCTCAGGAGTCTAGCGAGTGTGAGACGCTTCGACATGGCAGTCATGTTCATGTCCTCCGGAGAGAAGAAAGGTGCTGTCTTGTTCAACTGTTGCTTGCAATGACCAGCAGCAATTTATCTTATTAAAGGACCACCATTTTCATATACTTGGTCCTCACTAATGCTCATTATAAGATGGTACCATTTCTACTCACTCTGTGTCTGTAGACAGGTTTGCTCATTTCAAACAAGATTTTCACACTTTATTTTTTTATTAATGCAATAACATTGGCTTCTATTACAACATTCTAACTTTCCAAGAAGAGAAAGGATGTGCGTCTTTTTAGCTTGGATTCCCCACTGATGTAATTGAACTGTCCATAGCCCACCAGTTAATTGCACCGAGTGAATTGTGCCATCTTATAATGACCAATTATATGAAGAAATGGTTGAAACGCACTTTTAAACATTATTGGATTTCTCCTTTTTTTTTTCTTCCAGTTCTACAAGAACTGTTTGACTTCCTTCACCAAGCTGACCTGGACAGATCATCCGTTGCATCCTTACGAAATAAATATGGCGTGTGACACTTGGGATTTCACTGGCATCTAGTGCACATTGTTCAGCATAACGTCTGGGAGCTACCAGGGATGCCAAGCCATCACAACTAGTTTGTTTATTTCAGAAGTATCTGATGAGGAGAAGGAACACGCACATCCAAACCAAACCTAGGCAGGTGCTTAGCAGAGAACTGAATGACTTACAAAAGGAAAAAATCTGCTCACACACAAAAGACTCCAGTTGAGACGTGATCTGGTCACGCAGGCACTTATGCCCTTTGTGTGCGAGCTCATCATTTAATTTTATGTCAAAAGTACCCAATTTGTACTGAGCCTGCAGATGTTTGTCTTATTTTTATGGTTCATGAAGAAACAGATTGGTCTGTGCACACTTGTAGTCTTGTTTGAATGTTCTCATTTGACCCACCTGAGCTGTGTGTAATTTGGGTGTTGGGAGTGTTTCATTACAGTACATTTAGTTTGTTGTTGGAAATACACCCCACTGAATTACAAATAAAAATATTTTTTTGGTATCTGTGTATGTAAGTGTGTGTGAGAGAGAGTAAAACATACCCCAGATCTTTATTGAATTCCATGTTTTGCTGAAAGTGCAATATATATTTATGTAATGAAGAGGTCTAAATAACACATACATTTTTTCTGCTTTATTTTTGGTTGAGAGATGCAGGAAAGGCAAAAGAGGGCATTACGGGCAGCAGAGTCTCGAACGTAAATATACAGATCCATCTAAAAAATATATATATTGTGTAAAAAGCATTGCAGATGCCATAGCACCCCAAATCATAAAGGACTGCGGAAACTTCCCACTGGCAATTCAGAAGGTTGACATTTCTCTATTATAAATCCTTGTTTTGAGTGGTCTCGTGTAATATAGTAATATTTTGAAATATAGACTTTTGATATTCATGAGCTGCCATAAAAATGTTCAATTTTAACAAAAAAGGTTTGGAATAATTCACTGAATGTGCAATGTATCTAGAATATATGAAAGTTTAAGGAAAATATACTTTTACACAATATATATATATTTTTTTTAGATGGATCTGTATATCTAAAAGTATCATGGAGGGAAAAAAACAAGCGATGTTTTTTCCATTTTCTTCTCAGCAGCCACACCAGTGAGGGTCTGTGATAAAGAGACCATAAATGCCAGGTTAAAATTCAGTCAAGGTCTGCTCAACACAAAATAAGTTGCATATCGTCGTTGTCAGGTAGAAACCTTGTATCTCCAAAGTTTCAAATGTGTACGTTCTTTCGCAAAGTAAAGCCCTGCTTCATCATACAAGGCCGTCTTACAAAAGTAGTGAAAACAGCAGATCTACAAGCACACAACGCCTCGCACCCGTTGTGTGCTTGTAGATCGGCTGTTTTCACTAGTTTAAATCATTTTTTAAATGATAAATGCAAACCAAACGGTTTTGTACATACAAGGTTTTCACCCGACAACGACGATATGAAATCTGGTGGAAAATGGTGGCCTACCATATACACTGATGGTCTCGTTGACTACTGCCGTCTGTCCAGTCAAAGTGTTCTGTGCCTGACAGCTGATGAACCCTGTGTCCACGTAGTGATTGATGGATATGTCGATCACCCTTCCGGTCATGCGTCTGCCGTACACACTCCAGGTGTAGCTGCATGAAGGGCTGCACTCAGCCGTGCACGTAAAGCTGGCCTCGACCCCCACTTCAATGGCATCTGGTCCTGAGATGGACACGTTCAGTGGCCCATCTGTAATGACAGATAACGAGCTTGTAGATCTGCTATTTTTGAAAAATCGTGAAAATTTGAATTTTGACCCGATTCTATAAGTGTCTTTTGAATCCTTCTAAGATTTTTTGAAAAAACTATGTTTCTATGTGAGCAATCTGGCCAGCCATCGTCAAAGAAAAGGTCCTTTTCACTTAAATGGAGCTCAGTTAGTCTGTTCTTGAGAGACTACTGTGTCAGTGGTTCTCAAACCTTTTCATGTGAAGGACCCCCAAAATGATATGTATTTGTCCACGGACCCCCATCTCAAAATATTTAGTTCCAGGGACCACCCAGAAGCAAACAAACATTCGCTTAAAAAATACATTATATTCAAAGATTTGCACCCATTTTCACAACTTTTTCAAAAATAGCAGATCTACAAGCTCGCAGTGCGGCACTCGGTGCCGCGCTGTGAGCTTGTATATCTGCTATTTTTCAATAGTTAACATTCATGGGGGGGCCCGCAGTGAATCCTTGTACCCAGGGCCCAGAATTTGGTGTGACGCCCCTGCCTATTACCCTATTAGCCTGCTATTGTAGGCTCCATATTATAGAAGTCTTATTTTTTAATGATCCAAAGCCTGCATTTTTGTAAAACAATTAGCCAAAATGTGAAACTTTTCATTGGTTTACCATTCACTTAGTTTGATTTGGTTATAGAATACTGATGTTTTCTATAACCGACTAAGCTCCTCCCCTTCATTTACATACGGTCGTCTGCTTTTTTTACGTGCTGGGAAACCTACCTTAACGCCCTCATTAGCATAATGTATGCGAGCATAATGTATGCGCACCACGCCCACACGCATTTCCAAACCACGCCCGCCCCCAATTTGCATATGTCGACTAAGCTCCTCCCCTTCATTTACATACGGCCGTCTGCATTTTTTACGCGCTGGGAAACGCCACTTAACAGCCTCATTAGCATAATTTATGCGGACCACACCCACACGCATTTCAAAACCATGCAACGCCCCCATTTCTTTTAAGTCGACTAAGCTCCTCCCCTTCATTTACATACGGTCGTCTGCTTTTTTTACGTGCTGGGAAACCTACCTTAACGCCCTCATTAGCATAATGTATGCGAGCATAATGTATGCGCACCACGCCCACACGCATTTCCAAACCACACCCCGCCCCCAATTTGCATATGTCGACTAAGCTCCTCCCCTTCATTTACATACGGTCGTCTGCTTTTTTTACGTGCTGGGAAACCTACCTTAACGCCCTCATTAGCATAATGTATGCGTGCATAATGTATGCGAACCACGCCCACACACATTTCCAAACCACGCCCCGCCCCCAATTTGCATATGTCGACTAAGCTCCTCCCCTTCATTTACATACGGCCGCCTGCATTTTTTACGCCCTGGGAAACACACCTTAATGCCCTCATTAGCATAATGTATGCGAGCATAATGTATGCGCACCACGCCCACACGCATTTCCAAACCACGCCCCGCCCCCAATTTGCATATGTCGACTAAGCTCCTCCCCTTCATTTACATACGGTCGTCTGCATTTTTTACGCCCTGGGAAACACACCTTAACGCCCTCATTAGCATAATGTATTCGAACCACGCCCACACGCATTTCCAAACCATGCCCCGCCCCCAATTTGCAAGAGTCGAATAAGCTCCTCCCCTTCATTTACATACGGCCGTCTGCATTTTTTACGCCCTGGGAAACACACCTTAATGCCCTCATTAGCATAATGTATGCGAGCATAATGTATGCGCACCACGCCCACACGCATTTCCAAACCACGCCCCGCCCCCAATTTGCATATGTCGACTAAGCTCCTCCCCTTCATTTACATACGGTCGTCTGCATTTTTTACGCCCTGGGAAACACACCTTAACGCCCTAATTAGCATAATGTATTCGAACCACGCCCACACGCATTTCCAAACCATGCCCCGCCCCCAATTTGCAAGAGTCGAATAAGCTCCTCCCCTTCATTTACATACGGCCGTCTGCATTTTTTACGCGCTGGGAAACACACCTTAACGCCCTCATTAGCATAATGTATGCGAGCATAATGTATGCGCACCACGCCCACACGCATTTCCAAACCACGCCCCGCCCCCAATTTGCATATGTCGACTAAGCTCCTCCCCTTCATTTACATACGGCCGTCTGCATTTTTTACGCGCTGGGAAACGCCACTTAACAGCCTCATTAGCATAATTTATGCGGACCACACCCACACGCATTTCCAAACCATGCACCGCCCCCATTTTTTTTAAGTCGACTAAGCTCCTCCCCTTCATTTGCATACGGTCGTCTGCTTTTTTTACGTGCCGGGAAACCTACCTTAACGCCCTCATTAGCATAATGTATGCGAGCATAATGTATGCGCACCACGCCCACACGCATTTCCAAACCACGCCCGCCCCCAATTTGCACGAGTCGACTAAGCTCCTCCCCTTCATTTACATACGGTCGTCTGCATTTTTTACGCGCTGGGAAACCTACCTTAACGCCCTCATTAGCATAATGTATGCGAGCATAATGTATGCGCACCACGCCCACACGCATTTCCAAACCACGCCCCGCCCCCAATTTGCATATGTCGACTAAGCTCCTCCCCTTCATTTACATACGGCCGTCTGCATTTTTTACGCGCTGGGAAACGCCACTTAACAGCCTCATTAGCATAATTTATGCGGACCACACCCACACGCATTTCCAAACCATGCACCGCCCCCATTTTTTTTAAGTCGACTAAGCTCCTCCCCTTCATTTGCATACGGTCGTCTGCTTTTTTTACGTGCCGGGAAACCTACCTTAACGCCCTCATTAGCATAATGTATGCGAGCATAATGTATGCGCACCACGCCCACACGCATTTCCAAACCACGCCCGCCCCCAATTTGCACGAGTCGACTAAGCTCCTCCCCTTCATTTACATACGGTCGTCTGCATTTTTTACGCGCTGGGAAACCTACCTTAACACCCTCATTAGCATAATTTATGCGAGCATAATGTATGCAGAACACACCCCCAACCTCATTTACATGCCACGCACCCAATTTAAATAATTAGACTAATACCCAAGCTCGAAAACGCTAAAGGCACCTGCTCAACCGCCGTTTGGGCCTCGCGCTCGAGCCTGGTACCCACGGGACCGGCTCGCCGCCCCGCACGCGGTTTTCGGGCCCCAGGCCCCGAAAACCGGGCCTGGGGACGGAAGGAAGAAAGAAAGAAAGAAAGAAAGAAAGAAAGAAAGAAAGAAAGAAAGAAAAGACGCTATTTATATATTTATTTATTTATGTATTTATTGAAGGAAGAAAGGAAGAAAGAAAGAAAGAAAGAAAGAAAGAAAGAAAGAAAGGAAGCAAGGAAGCTATTTAATTATTTATTTATTTAAGGAAGCAAGGAAGGAAGGAAGGAAGGAAGGAAGGAAGGAAGGAAGGAAAGAAAGAAAGAAAGAAAGAAAGATGTACGCTATTTATATATTTATTTATTTATTTATTGAAGGAAGGAAGGAAGGAAGGAAGGAAGGAAGCAAGGAAGGAAGGAAGGAAGGTTGCACGCTATTTAATTATTTATTTATTTATTTATGGATGGATGGATGGATGGATGGATGGATGGATGGATGGATGGAAGGAAGGAAGGAAGGAAGGAAGGAAGGAAGGAAGGAAGAAAGAAAGAAAGAAAGAAAGAAAGAAAGAAAGAAAGAAAGAAAGAAAGAAAGAAAGAAAGAAAGAAAGAAAGAAAGAAAGAAAGAAAGAAAGATGTACGCTATTTATATATTTATTTATTTATTTATGTATTTATTGAAGGAAGAAAGGAAGAAAAGAAGAAAGAAAGAAAGAAAGAAAGAAAGAAAGAAAGAAAGGAAGCAAGGAAGCAAGCACGCTATTTAATTATTTATTTATTTAAGGAAGGAAGGAAGGAAGCAAGGACACAAGGAAGGAAGGAAGGAAGGGAGGAAGGAAGGAAGCAAGGAAGCAAGCAAGCACGTTATTTATTTATTTATTTATTTAGCCGATAGGCAGACGCCCGGGGGGGGCGGAGACCCGATTCCGGATAAGCGGTTGAAGATGGATGGATGGATGGATGGATGGATGGAAGGAAGGAAACATAGTCGAGGAGGTAAATAAATAAATAAATAAATAAATAAATAAATAGTCAGTCTCGACAGGGGCCATTAATGAAATAAATAAAGCTCCTTTTAGTTGACCTTGTACCAGTGAGCCCAGCCAATGCCGGGGCCAATGTGTCCTTAATGCATCAATTCTGCAACATAGATATAGTGGAAATAGCAGATCTACAAGCTGGCTCACAGTGTAGATCGATCTGACTGACTGACTGACTGACTGACTGACTGACTGACTGACTGACTGACTGACTGACTGATTGATTGATTGAGGTATTTATTACAAGTATTGCATAGATTACAGGGGTCTTCTTGGGGGAAATGTCGTTTCATGTGTAGAAACATAATATAGCATATTAATCTGTTGGAATAGAATAGCCTATACAGATTAATATGCTATGTTTAATATGCTATGTTTTTTTAATATGCTAAAGGGACAGAATCGTTTTTTTTTTTTTTCACTCTTTTTCCTCTATTTTTTACATTTATTTGCAGCTACATGTAATTCAAATGGTTTATTTACAAGTCCATTTCACCACACAAAAGACAAGCCGTTTCCTCCTTTTATCCTCCTAACTTCCAATCCGGGGTTGGTTCATTCATAATGTCGTCATCATCTTCATCATCATCATCATCATCATCATCATCATCATCATCAACATGTGTCAGAGAAAGCAAAGATGGGCCGCCGGCCACAGGCCGGCGGCCCATCTTTGCTTTCTCTGACACATAGAACCTATCTCCCTTAATTGACACGAGCTGCCATGGCAGCTACGCTAGAAAACCCAAACCACGTAACCAATCAAGCCAGCCATGGCCCCCCAGCCCATGGGATACATTCTCCTTGGCTCTCCCCAATCACCTGACCAGGAAGTGTTCTCTCTCCTTCTCTGTTTACCTAGGAGCAGACGCATGAGTTGAGTGTTGCTTCAAACTATGTCAAGGGATGTATATATATAGATGTCACATTGCTCTGTTCAATTGCTCTTTAAACAACTTGGGACAGCGTGAGACGACGCTGTGTGTACATTTGGACACAAGACGTGGGTCAACGTGCCTCGTGAGGAGAGGAGAGGAGAGGAGGTGATGCACCATGGTGTCATGAACTTCAAACAGAAGCAGCGTGAGGAACAGGCAGAACCAGACTGATTGATTGATTGAAGACTTTATTAGAAGTTTGCATAGGAAAAGGTACAGTTTCATGACGGTACAGTTCACTGGTACAAGGTCTACTAAAAGGAGATCCATGAAAAGACTAAGCTTATTTCCACAGGAAACCATTTAAGTATCTCATATAACAAAGTAAAAGTACAATGTTTGGATCCGAGATGTAGTGGAGTAAAAGTATTGGAATAGCTGACATGAAATAATCTTTGACCCAAGTTGTTCCCTTGCAACTATGGGTGGACGATATGGAAAAATACAATATCACGATATTTTCCCAAGCTGTATCACGATACACGATTTTATCACGATTCTTTTGTCACCTTGGTTTTTATAGTTATTTTTCAAGTTACTAGACTCTTTGGGTTCCTTTTGGGAGGTCTAAATTGAACTTTACAAGTATGTAACTCTGACAGTATACACATGATTTGTATACTGTCAGAGTTAAGTGGAGACCTTGACATTTTAAAGTTTGAGAACTGATGATTTAGATTTTCGACCAAAATGCAGGTTTAATTGAATTCTGCAATGAATCTCTGTATTAACGATTAAACAGGATTTTTTACAAGGCTCCATCAATTGTATCACGATATATACGATACCTCTGAAAAGGCATATCGTGGAGACATTGTATCATCTCAACGATAATTATCACCATATTGCCCACCCCTACTTGCAACGCAGTAGCCAATATTCCCCTGACCTTAGAGCAATTGTTCTCGTTTATCAACTAATCAAAAAATAACCGTTTCACAGAAAGAGATGGCTGGGGGAAATAAAACTGTTGAGTTACAACTTCAAATGCGACAGAATGCAGAGGATGTACATGACTTCATGAGAGAACTGGGCGGTTGGGAAACTGATATAAAGAAGAAAGATGAGCAGCTGAGAACAGGAAACCTTGGAGAAATTCAGGTATGTTCCAGGCTTCCAGCCACCATCCATATTCAGGAGATATTAACATACAATTTAGTTTTCGTTAACCTAAGTTAAAACAGCATTCCATACCTTTATTGTAGAAAGATCTCCCCCCTGTGCGTAACAAGGATTACAAAAAGAAGAAAACTGCGAAGAAGAAGTCTGTGAGCAACGGTGATATAAAGACAGCAGAATCCAAGCAAACGTCAAGAATAAAGTCCTATGACTATAGCTCATGGGATAAATTTGACGTGGTAAGTGATTAAATAATTTATAAATGTGCAAAACTAAGAGAGGATGGACAAATTGACCACAGGCTTTTTACTGGTTGCAGAGCAAGGCTTTGGAAGTGATGGATATGGATAAGGAAGATAGCCCTGGGGAATCAAATGACTCTGACTCGGAGGAAACCACCGTCGATCAGGAGAAGGCTCTGTCTGAGAAGGAAAAGGTATCAAGTGTTTGACTGTCTGCACTTCTTGAGAATACATTTACTCTATATGCTAATTAGAACTGGGTGATAGATTGATGTAATAATACCATCATGATATGATAAATTGATATTTTGGGATTTGGGCCTAGGACTTTGGTTATCATAATATTGTCACATTATCAAC